>NW_020536999.1:28093167-28128191 GCF_003426905.1 Ctenocephalides felis | reverse complement strand
ATTATGTACCCAATGATTTCCTTATACTTATAATTTATTAGGTTTCATAATTATTATTGCCCAAAGTCAAATTGGACCTTTGTGCCCCGCCCTACCATATATTTAACTTCCCGTAGGGTAAGTTATAGTAATTGCAAAAAAAATCGAAAATAAAAGTTTGATAAATCATTACGTTTCAAAGATTTCTGAACATTTTGGCATACCTTAGAAAAAATGGATGTATGCGTGTGTGTGTGTGTGCGTGTGTGTGTGTGCGGAAAACAAATTTTCGTCGACGATTTCGGGAACACCGATCAACCGATTTAAATAATTCAAAAAACATTCGATTCATATTGATAAGGAGACGTGCTTATTAGGTTTTGGCGAAGGCAGGTCTAGCCGTTCCGAAGATACGGGGCAAAAAGTGTCAAAAACGGTAACTCAGTTTTTGCGAGAACGGAGCGTCCGATTTTAATAATTCAAAAATCATTTTACTTGTATTGACAAGATGAAGAACTGATCAAATTTTCATAGAGGCAGGTCTAGCGGTTGCGGAGATCTAATGAAAAAAGAAAAAAAAATGCTATTTGGCGGTCAAAAATGATCATTAGACATATGCACATCAAATTATCAGATATTTTATGAGATTTCAACAATAGTATAAATTTTGTTGCATTTCCTATGGGTTCCGTACCAATGTTTATCCGTTAGACGGCGACGCGGCGCTTACGCGCTTTACATTTTGTCTCTATGCAGCAGTACGATTGCTTTGAAAAAAAGTTCAGAATTTCCAAAATATGTCAAAATAAAGAAAACATTTTTTTTTCGAAGTAAAATTTTTTCAAAAATGTTAATCGTTTTTAAAAAAATAATAATATTTGGTACGGAAAGTTCCCTTATTTGCCTTAAGGCACGATGCCATGCGCCCCACTAGTTTATTACAAAATTATCACTTATTTCAAAATTTTACATTTCTGTTAGAGGGCGCGAACTCTTGATAAAACTTAACAACATTCTTTATTACATTTTATTAAAGAAGGCATTATCGAAGTAGACCGATTTTAAAAATTTAAATTCATAGTTTAACAAAAAGTCTTAATTTTTGAATACTTGAATCATTTGTGCAATTACTTTAACTGTGGTCCTACAAATGTTATTCATGACTAAATAAATACTAATAAAAATAATAAAATTCATCTACAATAACCGAATTATGGTCAGAATTGTACCAAAGCTCTAGGTTGCACTTAAAAGCTAAAAATTTCGAAAAAAAACGGATATTTTTTTCAAGATAGATAAGGTCAATACTATCACCAAGTTTCGGCTTGGCAATAAGTTCTGGGACACCCAGTATATAAACATATTTGTTTAATTCTCATGTTCTAGTTAAGAGGGTACTGTTTTTAAAGTTATATTTATAAACATAATATTTTTCTTAAAAAAATTAATTTCCACGTCTAAATTTTCTCCATTTTCTAGTTTTGAATAGTTACAATTTTTGCTTTCATTTAAATTTATAAGATTATTATAAGACTATAGCTTACGTGTACTAATTTATTATAAGTTGTTTTAGTAAGTCAATTAATGACCAGTTATGTTGTGTTGTGGATTTTGTCTGTATAATTGTATTTTAAAGTCAATAATTACATTTTAATCAATACAATCTCACCTATTTACTTAATTTAATTTATGTAAATTACTTTAGTGCAATTTTTTATTAAGTCAATTAACGGACATTAAGTCAATTGATGGACTTAAGCTCAGCTAATTGAATATAAGTCGACACACAGAGGACAATTTTCCGAAAAAATAGACTGTAACAGCATTGTTATGACAACGACATGTTACAGGTCCTTTCTTCATATAAATTGGTAGTAAAAACTGCCAAATGCTAATGCTATTTGCTGTGCGGCCATGCGTTTTATACGTGAAACCTAACTTCATAAATGTGTTATCATGATACATCAGAAATAACAATAAAATCGTATAAGTTATTTTCTTAAGTCAATTAACAAAATGAACAATAAAATCGATCAATTCATCTCCAGACCTCAATATCGGTCTAAAAGGTACTAGCACCATAATTTCTTACACCTGTATCGTTTACTTTTGCCCATAAATGTTAATTTCGCCTCATTACGAATGACAAACGCGTACCCGATTCTAATTGATGCAAGTAATAATTCTTCGGTTTCGCGATTTTAATGAAGTTTATTTTCATGTTATTGCAATTGCGATACATACGGTGGAGAACATTCTTATAATTAACGGTCGAGAATGTAACATTTGCAGAACGGTATGCCGTAGTTTATCGAATGCATAAAATGCTAATAAACCCACGTCGGACACCGCCACGGCATATAATAGCGAAATCTGTTAATTGCAATTATGATCGTTAATTAGGCTGTTTGAAATCGAGGTTACAATTATTTACTTTAATGCGTGTTATGTAATGGTCATGGGAGTAGAAATATCCAGGGCCGCAGGGAGGAAAAGACTATAAATTCAAATACAAGTACTGGAGTTCGATCATGGGTTTCCCAACTATTTTGTGTCGTGGACCCCTTGCTCTTCACCATGGATATACAATATTTTTTTACTTTCTAAATCCATTTTGAAATATTGTATGAGATTACTATAGATAGTATAATACAAGTAAATAGATATTATTAACTTGGTGTATTGTGATCTACCGTCATAAACCCCCATTTTCAATTTATGGACTCCGATATTTATGTGGACCACCTGAATGTTCTCATGGACCCCTGGGGGTTCATGTGGACTAATTGGGAATCACTAATTTAGGTCACAACATTTCTTCACAATTGCAGATTATGTAGCTCGCTTTTTCATTAAAAACATGTGCCCAATAAACACCGAATCTCTATTAACATTTATTTAAAAATCAGTGAGTATTCAAACTTTTTTTTATTCTTACAGCTGCATATCAACAAATTTTTGGTAGTACATAGAATGTCCAAATCAAATGCCAATCCAGTGATTGGACGTTCGGGTAATATTCTAAATATGAAACAATTTTTTAACAGATTAGCATAAATTTTTTATTCATACAAAATGCTTGAGAATAAAGCATAGGATTTAATTTATTTTTTGAGTACTTTGGCTGTGTGAGTATAGAACGATTTAAATAAATTGGACATAATTCTCAGAGTAAGCTAATCTAAATAAAATTTAATCGTGAATTGTATACAAGTGAATTTTTAATTTTAGAATTTCTCTAATTTTAGAATTGCAGATTACATGCAAGCAAAACGTTTAAAGCTCAAATATTTATTAGTACTTATAATAAATTGAATGAAAAGAAAGATTGAAGAATAGTATTACAAATTGTGTAATTTCAGTATATTACTGAATATTGTTAGGTAAATCGAGTTTATAACTAAAAATTTTATATTTATTAGAACCTGAAAAATATATGTAAGGCTATAAAAAATTGTTTTTGGTGATGATAAAAATAATGTTACTTCTTGCAAACAAATATTATTATTGTTCCATATTTTAAATTTCATGTTGCAGACAAATGTTTAAAATACAAATTTTGATTAGTATTTGAAAGAAATAACATAAAAGTTTGAAAGATGTTTGAAAAAATTCTGGAATGTAAACAAAATATTTGAGTAAAAAACTGTTTGTTTCGAGGTTTGTTAGAAATATTGATATTATATTTTTTATATAATAAACTGAACGTACAGACGTACGTTTCTGAATTTTTCATTTATTTATTATTACACAAAAATTAGAACCTTAATTATATCCAACAAAATATTTTACAATATTTTTTTTTTTCTTAAGTTGCATATAAAAATACGTATGCCTAATAATAGCCCAGGTGCAACGTAAAATTGCTCAAAATTTAACTTTGATTTTGCTGCAAATCTTTATATATATATATATATATATATATATATATATATGTATATGTGTGTGTGTGTATTTACGAGTGTATTCATTTAAATCCATATTACCTGTGTATATCTAAATATTTTTGGCTCCAGGCGCCACACAAGTCGTAAATAAATTAGCACTGAGTATCTATCTATCTGCTGAAGGGTTAGTAAACATCTTCCATTTGGTTTTAGTGTTTGAACAAATAAAAGACAATAGAGAGAACCGATACAGGTATACCTGCATATCGGAGCCAATACTAATGAAGGTGTCGTGCAAGTGTCAAGTCGAAGGGCCGACACCAAAAAAAAGTTTCGAATTCTTAAAACCGCGCTGTATAATCAAAGATGAAAATTGTTGCACCTCACACCTCGAAAATAACACTAGTATTAATACATATATGTGTGTATATATAATATATACATGAACATGTCAATATTCATAGATTTACTAGCCTACTCCACAGATTTGCAGAACTGATGAACCAACAATGATGCTAACTTTATAGTTTAAAATTTGTTATTTTTTAGTAAATCGCAATTTCTTTAATATCTGATTTTCAGATACACGATTAAAATGAACAAACAAAATGTATTAAAACAATATTTAAAATTTATAAACCTGCTGCAAATATTGAGTAGGAATGTAGGAATGTAGGAATATTTTAGACAAATTTCACATACCAATAAATGTGCATGAGTATACTAATCGTGAAAATAGTTTTCAAAAATGTTTGAGCTAAAAATTTACGCCCACTGATTATTTTTCAAGTTGGGAACATATTTTGGAGCTCCTAAGGCAATTTTCAAAAATTTGTTTTGAAATCTCTGTATTATTTCTATATTAGACTTATGAGCACTGCCCCACAATTGTATACCATAGCACCAAATTGGTTTGAATAAAGAATTATATAAAAGTAGCTTATTGTATGAGTTTAGTTTGAATTTAGTCCCTAGCAACCAGTAAAGCTTTTTGGTTTTTATCTCAAGCTGTTGCTTATTTTTTTTATATGAATTCCCCAATTAAGTTTTCTATCGAGGTATATGCCGAGGTATTTTACGTCTTCTTGAGGTACTTGAGTGTTTATCAAGTTTTGTAATTTATAAACAAAACTATTTTTTTATTAAATAAAATGTTTTGATATTTAAAAGATGTTGCATTTGTACAAGTATTAATTTTTGTATCTTTTCAGTACAAAGTTTGTAATTAGTAATTAATTCTCAAATTTTGTGATTTTTAGGTACCTACTCTATCCATATGAACAAAAGTATTTTCTATTAAAATATGTCCTGAAGAATTATTTATTGCTTTATAATGTATTATAAACAAATATTTTTTAGAAAATTTTATACATGTATCTTTAAAATTGTTTATTATATATATATATTAGACCTATCAAAATCTATAACGATCTTTATTTATATGGCAAACTTTAGGCCAAACTAAAAAAATAGTGTTCTATATAAAAAGTAAACTTTTTCATAAGTTTACATTCCTCATTGAAAACTCTATTTACTTTACTTTTATACGTTACTCATTCAAATTATGCAAATACATAAATTTATTTCGAAGATAACTAGATCAATATTGGTCTTGTGTCAATATTATAAAATTTTATTAGATCATTTTGCAAATAAAAATCAATAGCAATGGTAAATATTACGAAATATCAGGTTTTATAGAATCTATATAGATTGTGCTTATCAACAAAAAAAGAAAATTTGATAGGTGTTTGTTGTAACAGTTAGAGTGATACGATTAATCGAATATATGATAAAATATTATAAAAGAATCCAAATGGGTTGCAAATAGATCGAATTTAATATGCCAATTCTGTGATACTTTGTATTTTTATCGTAAAAACAGAAGCCATTTTATATATCTTTTATATCTGAACAATTACCTTGTATTCAGCCAATCATGAAATGGATTTGCTGTGCGCATGCCTTCATTTCGAAGCAAAGAAAATCAATACAATAAAAAAATGGACGAGGTTTTACTTCTTCTTGGCTTCTGTTTTATCAAATGATAATTAAATTACTAGAGAACTATCAGAGTAGATTTAGATAAAAGATTATATTAATAGTAATACAGTAGCATTTAATACGAAGCACAAAATGCCTTGAATCTCGAAGCATTTGGTAAAGATGGGAACATTTATTTGAAAATTAGTTTCGGCAATATTTTGAAATTAATTAAAAATATTTATTTAAGCCATAAATACAGATAATTGTTGGATAGTTAATAAATCCAATATAATGTAAAATATCATACTTTTTATTCACTTATTTAGCCACCAGATAATTGAAATTGAATACAGATAATTGTTGGATAGTTAATAAATCCAATATAATGTAAAATATCATACTTTTTATTCACTAATTTAGCCACTAGAAATTACATAAAAATTTCTGTAAAGTGAATTAAAAATTCCAAATCTAAATGTATATAAAAGTAAGAAATTGCAAAGTGAAAAAATGACATAATATTCTCGATTTCGATTTTATAAATTTTCTAATACTCAAAAAATTTAAAAATCATGCAATTATAATAAAAATTAAAGCCTTTAGATTAGTGATCAATTTATCAATATTTAGAAATTGAACAAATTATTTAAATCATAACAGAACTTTTTACTACTATGTGAGTAATTTTTTAAAATTTCTTGATATAAATTTTATAACACTTTTTGAATATTTAGTTATTATTCAACAGATAATAATTTTGAAAAAATCAACTCTCAATCCATTTTTTGGAATAATCATAATGTACTGTTTTGTTAAAATCTACACAATTTACTAATTATTTTAATGAAATTGTAAAATAATATTAATAAGTAGGTTTTGTAATTCAGTGGAAATTATAACAAATATTATTCAGAAATTTTAGTTTTTGCAGAAAAACATTACATTGTGTTAATAAGAGGTTATGACTCTCATATTAAAGTTATTAATTATTATGAGTTAACTTTGGCATATTTCGTATAACTGATTATTTTGAGAAAATTGAGATCTCATTTTTCTACAACAATTATAATTAATAGCTTTGTGTAAATCTACACTTAACTTAATCGTAATATTGCATTAATTAAAATAATAGTTAATATCTATTGATGCTTTCAGTGATTATCTCATGTGATTAAGAATGGAACAAATTACTCACTTTATTAATTCTGAACGTTGAGTATAATTGCATTGATGCTGATGTATTATAATTACAATTATTAATGTAAGAGGTAATGAATAGAGATTTGAGATATTTTCTTCAGAAACTATCGTATCAAAGTTTGATATTAATCATAGATTTTGATAATTGTTACTACTTAAGACTAAAGTTTGAAAAATTTTACATTTTTTTAATATCAGTTTTTGAATTTATTATATTTGTTTAATTTTTCCGATTTTATTTTTTGAAATTATAACTCTTTTTTCTTTGCCTTTTGTAATATTTTTTACGGCAGTGTCGGAAGTCGTTTGTTTGGCAAGGAAGGTGTTATGCACCTCTGATGTAATAGGTTGCTAATCACTGATATTATAAAGCACTTACTGCTACAATTAAAAACCGAATTAAGTATATACAACTACGTATTATAATTACAGTTTTATGGTGTAAACTATAATAAATAGAAACTACATATCAAGAGATACATTTTTCCGAATATCTCTTATTTTTATACTTGTTCAAATAAATAGGGTAGAGCTTAGAAGTTCGCAGGTTCAAAGGTCCACCATCGATATCTCAAAAACAAGTAAAATTAGGAATTATTTTTATCAACAATATTTGAAAATAGAGGTAAAAAGATGTATAATCAGCCATCATCGTATAGGGAGATAAACGCCAATGATGAAAAATCCATAACAAAAGTAATTTCTTTCGTTGTTAGTTTGTTTATGTGAGCACAGTTGTTTAGTTCACCAGACCTAGATATAACTTTTAGGTATACGTTATTTAATTGTTTTATAAAATGTATTGTAAATTTTAAGTTAGATTCAACAGTTCATTTATATAACTTCTATAAAAGCTTACGAATGTGTGGGGTGGAAAAGCTCAATTGAACCTTTACTTTGGCAAAGGTGCAAACAATAAAAAAATAGTAAATAAAACAGTAAATTAAGTTAACAGAAGCAAATTTACAAGAAAGAAGTTAAATAAATACTTATTCTAACTATGCTGATGATCATTTCTGACAAAAGACTAGAATAAGGTTGTATACAGTGTTATATCTGTAAAACAATGTATCGTTAAAATTTATATTTTGCATTGGTTGAATAATATAGCTATTATTTTGAAAAATCCTTTCAAAATTAAAAATAAGTTATTGGACCTGTTTGCTCGAGGGCTGTTCCTTTTTACCCGGCCTATGATAAAATGGACCAAGTGACAAATTTTTGAAAAATAGAAAAAAAATTCTACTATGATGAATTTATATTTTTATTTATATGTAGCTATTATTCCGAAAAATCCCTTTGATTTTAAAAATAAGTCATTAGATAATATTAAGGACAAATTTTCAAAAAAACAGCACAAAAAAATAATATTTCTACAATGATGAATTAGCTAGGAGTCAGATAGATTTTTGCTTTACATGTGTTATTTGTTATGATATAATAGGTTTGGTTTTCACAATACAATTGCTCAAAGTCAAATTAGATCTTAAAGAGCTTTTTGCGTTAGGTGTGACCCAGTCAGTCTCCTTTTTTTAGAGATCTATTTTTACCGGTCTCCGTCGGGAACCAGTGAACTATAAAGATAATCCTGCATGACTCTCGGACATTTAGCAAAAAGTGTATTTAACGCATTAGGCCTATCGTGACATTTATGAATTAATAAACTGCTGAATTAATACATCATATATCACACCGGAATGAATAATGCTCACAATGCGATCCAAAGAACCATAGTGCCTTCTCTCTGTACGGAGGTGTATTGATATTTATCGGCATTTTAAAGAGTTAAATCATACTTTACGAGCTGTCTAGCGCTGTGCCTCGCTCATTGATTACAAATTGCATGCAGATAGATATTACATTTATATATAGCCATATAATTACATAAATATTTTAGCCCGAGTGTGTGTTATATTCATAGGAGATTATTATTACTCGACCTGGGTCCCTCCCCGTGAGAAACAAACTTTTGCGACATCAGAGGAAAAAATGCTAAATGCTAATAAAACGGTAATAACATTGGTTAATATTTTAGTTAAATATCATATTAACTACTTGGAAGTACATAATGAGTAGCTAGTACTGATTTACGACAAAAATTCTGGTAGAAATACGTGAACTTTCCGTCTTAATTAACTTATAATAATTGGTATTTTGATGTGTTGGTCGATAACCATTAACTTGCTAGTTAAATGTAATTCTGTTCTGAAACTGAATTCTGAAAATTAGTAGTAATTACTTCCAAGTTTCAAAATCTCATTATACAATTTTAGTATTCTAGTAAATTTTTTGTAATGTATAGCAAAACTTATTAATTTGTAGAAAGCTATAAGCTATAATATATCTAAGCCGATATAAATTCCGAAAATAGATTGATATCTCAATTTTCTAATAGTATCATATATTACATTATTATGAAATATTCTTAAGTTATCACATAAATTTAATCATAATCTTAAGTTATCATATTACATTAAAATGTACATTAACCAACTTAAGTTGAAAAACTACATTATAGATTCAATTCATAATAATTTCTCCAATTACAAATTATAAAAGTAAACTATTATAAAGTTTCAGAATCTAAAATTAAAACTTTATTGTTCTAGCAAATTTAGAATTTTATTGGAAATAATAAGTAAAATTATAAGGTTTTACAAGCCTATAATAATTGATTAATAATTCAAGAAAACGACTGAGATCTTCATTTGCTTTATACTAAAAATGTTAAAAATATTCTAAAGTTCTCAATTAATTTAATAATTAAAAAAAATTACACGGAGGTCAAAAACAACTAATTAACTGAGTGTAATGCTGTTTTGTTAAAACTTCTCAATATTATCGGTAATAATTACCACTAAATTACATAATCTAAATAAATAATTTTATTATTTTAGAAAGTAAACCATTTCGCTTAAAATAATTAGTAAAAAGTGTATATTTGTATTGCACTATACAGCTATGAATTATAATTATTCCAATCAGGATTGAGATCTCTAGTTTCTCAAAATGATCATAAGTTATTCAATTACAAAATTGCACAATGGAGCTGTGAATTATAATTATTACAAACAGGACTGAGATCTCAATTTTTTCAAAATGATCATAAGTTATCATATAATTTCTAAAATGGTGTCATATAATTTATAAAATATAACACTTGCATATTAATTCAAAATTAACCTATAAAACAAAATTCATATCAACTATAATTCAATATTTATTTGTATTAAAAACGTCTCCTGCTCAGATTCGTTTCTACTGTTGTATATGTTTAATATATAATTTTAATATGTACCGATTTTCGATGTTTAGATGTACGAATTATCACTATCTGAAATATTCTTTATTCCAAAGAAAATTTGAGAATCTATGTCTTAATCTTAATAAAATTCTTTTACGATCTCGTGAGGCGACGACAGATGGCAATTCAAATCTATGGGAGCATTTCAAGAATTTAATAACAGGTTTTAAGACAAGATTAATCGACAGTACCACTTGGCAAATCGTAAATACACTTGTTAGAATATAATTGAGCAATATAGACATCGTGATGCAAATATTTGATTGAAAAATCGAGGATATAAATTGATAATCGTGGGCAGAGACGTGCTTTACTTAGGTGATAATTGTATTAGCATTTAAGCAATATAGGAAAAATTAGTATTTGTATTACGAGATTGTAAAAAAATCATTGAACTCGGAATGAATCTAAAAATTTTGATATCTTTGGTACTTATGGGACATATCTTTGATGTGGAACGCTTAGGCTATTTTATTTACTAACAAAGCCAAATTTTTTTCCTAAGGTAAGTTGCATGAACTTCCAGATATGTTGTGTTAACACTGACTAAACAATTGTTCTGTCCATTATTTCAAAATTAAATAGAATTTTAGAACGAATTCAGAGTAAGGAAACTTTATTAGGTCATGATTCATAATTAGCATTTGAAAATAAAATCTTAGTTCATAAAATATCAACAATTTCTATTTGGTCATATGGAATAGAGCTTTGGGGATACTCTAACAAGTCAAAACTACATATTTAGAATTATGACAGGTGCACCTTGGTATGTTAGACATAAAATTCTGCACAATGATCGTAATGTGCTTTATATTAAAGAATATTTTTAAGAACAAGATTCACCAATCATTATCACAAATTAGAAAATCCCTAATTCACTCGTTGTACCGCTGCTCCTTACACTAGGATTTAGAAGATTTAAAAAATTATGATCTATTAATTTGACAGTAATTTGTATCTGATAGAAGTTTCCCACTGGGGTAACTACTATATATAATTATATTTATATTATGTAAATCAAAAGAACTTATTAAGTTAATATTCTGATTGTTAGTAATAGAAGAAATAAGAAGAGTATAAGTAAACTATTTCTTGTAGGTCCATCATATTTTTGATTGCCCATTTAGACCAAGATCAATATCAGTTTCATTAAAATCAGTAAAAAAAAGGTTTTCCAGTGATCAATTGCAATAGCTACAGACAACCTTCACCAGAAACTATTCAGCAGTATCCCAACTGCCCTCTTTTGGACGCTTCGGAATTTTCAATATTGGCACAAGATTTTTGGTAATTACGATGACGATGGCAAAAAATATTTTACACTTATCTGCTAATTATAAAGAAGCGGCTAGGCCGATCGCAACGTAATTGTTATCAACACAAGCCTTTAACGAGTGACATCAAATAGCTTTCGATGCTCTATCTTAAGTCAAAGTCGACGAAGGGTCAAATTTTGGCACATCTACATATACATATACACATTTTTTCTGATCTTAAGCGTGAAACGATTCAGAATGACTTGAAACATCGAGAAAACAAAATTGGCAAACCGGATTTTACGGAAAAAACTTCTTGGTTAAGTAATAATGATGAAAGAGCTGACGTATTTGATCACTTCTTACTATAGTAAATATACTTTGTGACATGTGTATCCTGAAGAGCTCTTTGAAATATCCATGTCATTTTCGCCTTGGTATTATTATTAATTGCATTGGTACAGTTGGCATATATGTATATGTACTTGAAACTGTTAACTTTAACGGCTTTAAATCA
Organism: Ctenocephalides felis; assembly: GCF_003426905.1. NCBI lineage: Eukaryota > Metazoa > Arthropoda > Insecta > Siphonaptera > Pulicidae > Ctenocephalides > Ctenocephalides felis. Next base: position 28,116,062 of record NW_020536999.1, on the reverse strand, counting down.
ATATGACGTATGACTTTCCTCATATACACTGTTGCAAATGTTACATTGTGAAAGTTCAGCCTGTCAAATCTGTCCGTCGTTCCGTCTGCCCGTCATGGTCTCATGTTGATGTACCCGAACTCATGTCGAGGAAATCAATTCTAGGCTGATCTATGAAATTCCACTACCGTGGAAAAGTAAACAATTACCAAAATCTAAAAAGAATACTCGTTTAACAAGAAACGCAAATAAAATTAAAGTAAAGATAAATAAATTATAAAAAAGTTTAACCCCTGTATAATGTGGTTATTGACTTCTGCCTTTTGTTGGTCAGCAATTACATTAAAATGAGAGCTCACCCTTTGTATTTTAATATCGTGTGAGAGGGGTCGCACGCGCAACCTATTTACTTATGACGTTTTCACTACAAACATTTTGCAGGGTCTCATTTCGGATAAATAAATCATATATTATAATATATTATTTTAATCATAAAATTCATGAAAATTTCTATTTGTTATTTAAAATGTTAATATCAATAAATTGTAATTTTTGATAATATTAATCATAATAAAAAAATAAGGTAAGTTTTAAATTACAAAAATAAGTAGCTCCAATAAACTTGTAATATATAACATACATAATTACTGAACTTGCTTATATATGTTTCGGTCTTTTGAATTGAAAAAAAAATTATTAAAAAAAACAAGCTATGCGTTCTCTAAAATACGTAGCGCAAATTATCATTCGTATCATACATTTATCACATAAAAACCAAAAACATCAATAATTTTCTCATAAGATAAATACTAGATTTTTTTAAATAAAGTTATTATAGTCGGTAATTATAAGAAATATAATAAAAAAAAATTTGCGAAAGCAGATATATAAATAAATACATATCCTTTTATATATCAATGTAAATAAATATAGAATAATTCATAAAATTTTAAAACATGTTCGCAGTAATAATCGAATAAGTATTAACATGATATGTGGTTCCTAAAATTACTAAATTGATATTTTAAAGATTATTATAACAAATTATTTACTATTCCCATTAAACTTTTCCTGTTTATAATATAAATACTAGATTTTTTAAAATAAAGCTGTACATGGTAATTATAAGAAATATTATAAAAAAAAATATTTTTGCGAGAGCATATATATGAATAAATATAAATCTTCTTATATATCTATATAAAAAATAAAGATAATAAATAAAAATCTCAAACCCCCATATGCAGTAATAATCGAAGTATTCACATGATATGTGGTTCCTAAAATTATGAAATTGATATTTTAAAGACTATTGTAACAAATTATTTAGTACTTTCATTAAACCTCACTAAACATGGTATGTGGTTCCTAAATTTAATACTAAATTGATGTTTTGAAGATTATTGTAACAATTTATCTACTATTTTCAAAAAACTTTTCCGGTTCATAATAAAACATATAATATTCATCTTTCATATTTGGTAGTTTTTAATTTTACAAGATTTATCATAATTGTAGAAGCTGAATATGGCTATTAATCCTTATATTTCTATAGCATAAATACTTATTTAATTAGGTAAATTTAATAAAGTAAAAATAAAATTTTGCTAGCTTATCAAAGCTATAAAATATTTATAAAGTGTGATAGATATTAAACTTTTTAATTAACACGCTAATATGAGAAAAAAATTCACATGGGTCCTGTTAACTTCACTTGACTATTTAGATAAAAATGTACCAAGAAAACTTATTGCATTGAAGAAAATGCTTTTTTCCAAAACTTCTGAAAAAATGACATGGTCCTTTCAAAACTTTTTTTCTCGATAGTTTTATATGTACCACGTCAGACATATATGTCTAAGAAACTCATGTAGAACTTCTTAGCGCCAGACCCGTGTGACCGTGTGATTTGGCGATTAATGTGTTAAAACTATCATAATGTTAAAAACTATAATATCATAAATATATTTGAAAAAAGATCTATACAAATACTATAAATATGAATTTTAAGATTTTTTTTTTTAAATATTTACTGGTAAAATCTAATCCATTCTAGAATGAAGTCAATAAATCGCTGTAGATCTACTACTATGTAGCACAATTTGCAGCGCATTTAAAGTTCGTAAATAATTAATACTCCAAACAAATTAGTAGTTTTAATTAATTTTCATTATTTTGGTATAATTTTATTAATTTCGGTCCTGTGGAAAAGATGACATTCGATATTGAAACGCGTGAACTCGGAATTATTAAATTCACATAACAACTGGTAACGCCGTTCGCACACACACACGAATAAAATTCTTACATGAAAATAATGGAGACAACATATTAGAGAGATCACGTGCCGAAATTTAATCCTAACAGAAACTTTAGCTTTTTATTATAAGGGAAAACAACATTATATGTATCATCAGTAAAAAAAATTAACTAGTGTAGAATGGCATCTTACCTTAAGGCAAATTGCTGGTTCATTCAAAATTTTTGAAAGCATTAAATTTTTTGAAAACTTTGACAAAAATTAATTTTTGAGAATTTAAAAATTAAAAAAAAATTTTTTTTTTTGAAAGGATGGACCTGCCCTGGCTAAAAACTAATTATCATGTCTCCTTACCAATAAACATCGAAAGTTTTTTGAGTAATTTAAATCAGCTTGTCAAAATCGTTGACAAAAATTGGTATCCTCACATATATGTCTATGTATACATACAGAAACAAACATATACATTCATTTTTTCTGAGGTAATGTTCAGAAGGTTTTGAAACGTAGATATAAAATTTCATTTTCGATTTTTTCCACTTATTTTTTATAACATTTATATGTACATAGTTCAATGTAATAATATAAAATTTGAGAATAAGTTATCTGTGTGATAAGCACAATGTTTATTTAAGGTAATTACGAATATAATCTAGGCAAGGCATCCTGTGACACATATATTAAAATTACGCATATCTTTCAATGATAATTTTTACACTGTAGATAAAGATTAAGAAAAAGTCAGACAGATCGGTTTCTCACGCTTATAATATATATATATATATATATATATATATATATATACTCGTATATATATATACACATATACCTGTGTGTATTTTTTATCACCTGTGTGTTGACAGTATCTATGAATTCACTACTCCAATATTGATTTAAATTTTGATAATAAATATTGCAAAATTAGAATTATCGTCTTGTCAACAAAAGATATTTGATAAAAAACGTGATATACGTAGTGAATGAGAAGCTAAAAGATTTTTTTAAAATTTCGTTTACAAGCTTGTTTCTCGAGCTTATTGTAAGAGCTTTAGACTTGCTATGACAAAGTTCTAGGTTATATTTTGAGCTGGATATCAAGCAATAGGGATAACAGTTGAAGATACAGATATAATTATGATTTCAAGTAAAAATAGCATTCGACATTTGGATTATTACTCGTACAATCAATCCACTATAAAGCTCTTTTCCTTTCATATTTCATTTCAAATATTTTCTTTTCTTGTCAATGAAAATTCCATAAGTTATTTTCGTTTCCATAGACCATCTTTATATCTTATAAGTCATTCTACATTATTTTATTTTATTTTGGTCAAACCACGTACTAATTAGTTTTTTCAAGTTCAAGTTCCAAAAAAAATATTTTGGCATATAAAATGAATGTAAAATAAAGGTGGATCGGCACATAAGTTGTCTACCCTATTATACTTTTACATTAAATATTTTATAAAAGTAGATTTATAGATATGTATAAAAGAAAAACGGTATATCACATCGAATATGTAGAAAAGCATAAAAAAAGACAATTCTTAAAAAAATCACATAACAATATTTAGCAAAATGAAAAAAATTTCAATTACAACTATAGGTCCATCAGGAAATAGTTAGCATGGCCTCACATACTAATTATTATAAGTAAAATATACTTTATTAGTATATAATAAAATAAAAATAATTTCAATTTCTATTATTCAGAGGAATTTGTATAGAATCCAAAGCTCTCGCTTTAGATAAAAAAATAAAACTAGTTGTGGAAAAAAAAATTAAAAGCATTTTATTTAACCATGATGAATAAAACTTAATAAACGGCTCACGTCAAACATGGGTAATTAAATAATAATTCTTATATAACATCAGTCCCAAAATAAAATAAAAAATGTAAATATTGTCCCACCAGTGCGTTGTAGCAGTCGATAAAAATGAAAAATTACTGTTTCGGTTCATGAACAAACGAAAAGGAACAAAAAACGAGTAACAAATACATGAATTACGAGCTTCGCAAAACGACCAAAAATATATCATTCGGACCTCACACCATACGAAAAATCGTGCCGATAAAAAATAAAGGGACATTTGGTATAAAATTCAGCAAAATTAACAAGTTTTTAGAATTTTAATATCCATGTATAAAGTTGCAACTGAATCTGAATAGGTCATCAGGATATTTAAATAAATTAATTATCAATTTGGACATTGAACCTCACCAGTAATTTTAAGTCGTTTTCAATAAATTATCATATACAACGTAATATTTTACTTTATTTTATTTGTAGTTAATTATCAATTTTTATTTATTAAATCTTTAGATTTTTTTTGTCATATTGTAGTAGAATCCTCATAAAAGATTAGTCATCACACATATTGATTTTACTTACCACTCTTTTGTAATTTTTAATATCCTAACAAATCGGCTATTAATTATGATTTATACGTTTCAACCCCTCGTCCAGACCATCTGTACTATTAAAAGCATCCATAGGTATTATTATTATCTCTATTAGTGTTATGAATAATGCATTACTCAGTTTTCATTATCAAAATTCAACTTACGTAATGAAGAGTGACATGAAAAATATATAAAGCATGCAACGCCCAGTTCGGAGAAGGATTTCTATTTATTTTACGACTTAATAGAAAAATGTTTAAGCAAACAGAATTAATATTTGCATTTATGATACAGATTATACAATTTTTAGTTATTACAAAATATTAATATGAAAGATAGTAAAAATAGCAAACAGAAATCATTTGTAATAATTTAAGCAAAATAATGAATAAAATTGTGATGTGGTGATAATTCAAAATGAAACTTTTTTTTGGAAGTATATTTTAAATCAAACATTTTTTATTACCTCACACCATACAAAAAATCGTGCCGATATAAAATAAAGGTACATTTGGTTTAAAATTCAGCAAACTTACAAAACTTTTTAATTTTTAATATTTATGTATAAAGTTGCAACCGAATCTGAATAGGTCATTAGGAAACTTAAATAATTTTTGAAAGGCGAAAGGTTTTGTATACTGCAAGATAAATTTGCAACCTTTTTGAAAGTGATTTTGAAAAAATTGCAATTTAGTTTCGAAATATCTAGTTTAATGCTAGTTGAGAGTTTGGAGTTTTATGCTTTCTGTAATTCTTTGATTTTGTGGATTTTTCTAAAATTTTATAAATTCTTGTAATTTATTCATGGAATTCAATTATTTCATGGAATTGGTGGATTTCATGTAAGTGAGGAATTTGAAGGAACTCTAGGACCTTTATGATTTCTTTGAAATCTTGGATTTAATGAGTTTTTTTGATATGAATAAATGGAAAAATAATATTCGAATTACAAGATTTTTAATACTAATAAAATGTTTAATTCTTATATCGAAACTTTTAATTCTAATAACAAAACTATCAATCCTAACTACGAAACTTTCAATTCTAACAACAAAACTTTAAATTCTAATAATTTCAAATACCCATAAAAACTAATTATCATGAAGTGTTATAAGTATTATCATTACGCTAACGATTGTTCAAAAATATAGTTTTTGCATTATTTTTAAAAATTAATTCAAATTTACAAAAAAGTGTTAGATTTATAGAGAAACATCGAAAAATAGCAAAATATTATACAAAATTAAATCGATTTTTCACGAAAAAAAATAGATAGAAGAGCAAAAACAATATTTAAGAACATTGTCATTATATCCTTTTAGATATACATTCATAAACATATTGCAAATTTGCAGAAACAGCAAATTATTAACTTCCCGTAGGGTAAGTTATTGTAATCAAAATTGAAATTTTTTACATTTCTTCACGTGTGTTCGTATGTATGGATACAATTTTTTGTCCACGTTTTCGGGCGCACGGATCAACCGATTTGAATGGTTCAAAAACATTCGATTCCTGCAAAGGCAGGTACAGCCAGAAATGACACTTTTTGAGAGATATAAGCATCCGATTTGAATGATTCATAAAAATTTCTGTTTGTGTTGACAAAACGATTGCTTTTGGAATAATTTTAACTTTGCAATTCAGTTTTTATAAAAGTAATTACAAATTTTATACAATGTCCTTTATTTTAATATGAAACCATATTTAAGCTACAGTATTTGAAAAAATGATCTATATGAAAACATTTAATATTCCTCGAATATTTCGGTACGGGAAGTTCCAGCAACTTGTCTTAAGGCATGATGCCATTCATCACTAGTTCAATATTTATTTGTACCTACTATAATCAATAAAAATTACGTTATTTATAAATTTGAACATTGTATTAAAAATTTCACAATTTAAACTCAAAATAAATGTAATATACTCACGTACGTACTTTATAACACCTTTACAATTCCACTCAATAGATCGTATTTTATATTTTATTATACTTTCTTCTAGCAATAGAATAATCTTTCCTCGGAAAAGCTCCTTCCCCCGCCGATGGTGTGGCGCTTTCGAGAAGGGGAAAGCTTTCGCGGTAAACGATGTGACCTCAGAGCGATGAGTCTGTTAAGTCGCGTGTTTATGAGCTTTTAACACGCTTACCGCACACTACACACAGGCCATTCGATTAATTAGCGAATGCCATTTAGGAAAGCATATGGGGCACATATACATACACACACATATATATATATACAGATAAATATAAATTTATAAAAAGACTTTGCTCAAGACGTTCACAAATATCACTGCAGAGTTCTATACAGATAATAAAAAATTATTATAACCATATTTTAAAAGTCTATTTTAAGTGTTGTGCAAAAATTCTAATATCAACTTATACAATAACTAGTTGGTATTGGTATTTAGCCTTGAGGCAAGTTACACATACTTCCTGATATGTGTAAATAATCGACTTAATCAATAATAAACAAATTAATTTATGAGTGATTAGAAGTATTCCGAAAGAATTTATTACACATAATTGAAAACAAACGAACACGTTAACTCGGAGTATTTTCTAAAAGCAAATTTTCACAAATCAATAATTTTTATAATTGAACCTGTTTTCGTAGGACGTTAATGGTCCTACTATAGTATGTTCATTAAGACCAAGTAGTCTATCGTTATACCAAGTAAATCATCTAATTTTAATTTTAACAAACGTCAGCAAACCTACTCATTTTCACTAACTTTGATGAATTTTTAAAATTAAACTACTTGTCGTAAGTTCGTAATATTTCAGTAAGTTCTATAAGACCATGATATACATAGCCAAAGAAAGTATTATTCCCAATTAATGTCTTTCGAACAGTTTTTGACTTTTTAAAATCGATTCGGTAGAATGAGCTTAAATGTAGGCGAAAAGTTTAACACTCTTTTTCAAATTACAAAGAAACGGTTGGGCAGATCGTCTAACAAAACTCAGAAACGCTGGTCCTCGAGATACATCGAATGTCTTTCAAATTTTTGAAATCGGTCGAATCGTATTTGAGAAGAAGTCGATTTACGGCAAAAAATCTGTTCACATACACGCACACACACACACATACTTTTTCCAAATTTGGGCTCATTTGATTCAGAATGGCTTGAAACGTCGAGAAAACATAAAATTAGCGAATCGGATTTTTTGATGAAAACAAACTTCTCCTTCGGGAAGTTAATAATGTTAATTTGAATACAATTAAAGTATAATATTTTGAATACTGATTTTTCAGTTTACTCTATAAATTATAATAAATGAATTCATTGAATAATTTGTGATTACTCATCGAACAATAAAGAGAGGCATATTTATAAGATGTCTAATCTTCTCAAGTTCAGAAATGTACTTAGTTTAGCTCTCTATTAAAGTCTATATGGACATTTAGGTCAGAAAATTTGGTTTTATGGTTCAATATTATTATGAATCATGTATTTATGAAAATCAAACACAAATACATCAAAAAGAATATTTCACAAAAATATTTTTCTAGGTATATAGATATTTATCTAAAAACTTATCTCATGATTATATTTCTAAATGCAATGGACATTAAGGATTTGAATTGATTTGAATCAGTCACTTGTATATAAGAGACTTGATACTTCAATTTAATTATAAACGCAAGTGTTCTTCAAATGCTCTTATCAAACATATTTATAAAAAGCAGAAATAATAAATAAAAATTCCATAAAGATGATTGCTATTAATTATTCGTAACATTTAAGTCCTGCCCAGTAATAAGTTTTACTTTTGTTCAAACATTAGCTTCTAGAAAGTTAAAGTTATTTTTAAGAAGTATTTAAGGTTAAAAAATATAATATAAAACGACAGTAATATCTATTGCCCCACGAAAGCAAAAAAAATATCTACACATATTAAAACTAAATGTGTTATTGTTTTAGTTTAAACTTGTCTCAAAATCTTGAAAATTGCTTAAATTCTGAATCTTATTCTCTATTGCAAATTTTATAAATAACTATGTGCAATAAATTAGAACTTTCTACTTATAGTCTATCGATTTTAAACAACTTATTACTTCGGATGTTCAAATTATTGAATTTAGTACTCAAATAATTTAATGGTATAATAAATTTGAATGAATAGAGAATACTACCGTTACTTTTCTTATATATATATATATATATATATATATATATTTATATTTATACATAAAATAAAGATATAAATAAATATATCCCGTTCAAATATAGTTACTTATATCTTTGTTTATTTAGCGATATGATATGTAGCTTATCGTTAAATAAATTATTAACAACTATTGCGAATTATAATGCCGATACTGAAATATTTATTATCAAGTTTAAATATATTCTTGAATGTCTATATGTTTTTATGTATTTGTACTATACACATTTTGTAACTGTAAGATATAGGCATATAAAATAGAATTATCAAATCATGGTATATGCAAATCAATACAAAGAGATTTATAAAGGTTCGATTTGATAAAATGAATATGCAACTTTAGAAATTCGATTATTGAAAAATCAAAATCAATCGATGATAAATAACTTCGAATATTAAAATTATTGAATTTAGTACTTAAATAATTCATAAATTCATAATAAATTTGAATGACCTGTTTTTGCAAGACTTATATGTGTTTCGAAGTTTTTAACTCGAGTGGTTTTAATTATAGATAATGTACCCCGGATTTTCCTCATACATACTATTATTTTCTTTGTTAGAAAGGATAAAAATAATGATGACCAATCCAGAAGAACATTAAGTACTTTTTATAAAAAAGGTTATTATTAAGAATCTCTATGTCAAAAATGTATGGATTCTATAAAGCCATCAATTTATGAGATCAGTTAGGTATTGATCAAATTTTACTGTTGAAATAAATGTAAGGATATCTCTGTTATTAAAGGTATGACTATTTATATATTTTCCACGTTTATTAAATCAAATACTCGTAAGTCTCGCAATTTCATACTTCTGTAAAATCAGGCAGCAATAATTAATCAGCTTTCAGTTAAGATTTATTCGTGTGAGAACTTAATATCCGCTATCGTACGCATAAACTTTCTTGTAAAGTGCGTGCAAACATGTTTCTAGCATTTATAAATTCAAAATAACAATACTTTCCCATCAGATTTATACTAGATAATGTAATGCGGAATTGGAAAAACTAGCCATATGTGAAAAAATCCGGAAAACAGAGTTCGAAAATAAAAAACATCAATTCCTAAAAACCATCGTATCATATTGATTATATGTCAATAAAGATCCGTTCGAACATATTTTATTAAACAGTTATAAGGATTATCATCACGATTGAGGTAACGATATCTGACATTTTGTCATTTTTGGCAACTTTGTATCGCAAATTGGCTCGTCATGCAAAGTGCACTTATTGAATTTCTTGATTGCCAAAGCTCATCAGATGTGCGAATTTTATAACACTTTGCGAAATAACAAATAAATTGATATACTTTATTTGTGAACATCATATTTCGACACGTTGAAGATATGAAGACATGGAATTTTATCGTATTATGTATGTAAATTTCACGAAGACGTTTGAGAAATGGTTTTTATTTATTTAATGAAATTGCTTTTCACACTTTTTTGGGAATTGATTTCTTTGACAAATGCATATATATATATATATATATATATATATAATACAATTTATATATTTGATTTATAATTTTGTTATCTCTATTTTTCTTCTTTTATAATCTCAATCTCAATTACATAATTATGAAAAGTGGTTGAGTATTTTCAGTTTTGTAGTTTCCATATATTCATTATCATATTCTACAAAATTATTTGTGTTATAAATTTTGAAAAATAGTTTCGTCCCATACTCAACCGGTATGATAGTTTGTTCACTAACCTACGACAACGCTTTATTTTAGGTTTGGTGTAAATGTGGCGCACTGGTTATATATGGGACACCGTCAACTACTTAATTTTTTTTTAAATGTATCTCAAATCTCAAGAGTAGTTATGAAGAGTAGTACTTTTATGTATAAACTATTCAATCAAATGCATATTTATGATTGAAACTTTATATTTATAGGCATAAAAAAGCTATAGTACATTTATTTACCGCCGCGTAAGTGTTATTCCATAAGTGTTTGTTTTTAATTCAATAATTAGTTATACTTCTATAAACAATCAATTATTAACGATGAAATAAATCTTCAATGTGACATGCATCGGAGTCATAATAATTCTCTAGGTGAGTTTTATTTAACTTTCTGACCGTAAGTCATGAGAGCCCTCATTTCCACTCAGCAAACAGTATTAGAGTCAAGGTTGCTAAAAGCACACAAGAAATAAAGAATGGTGTTTTATGTAATGTCCTCGGGGGGTCGATAATATATAAGTCGAGAATCGACGTTATAGAAAAATATGAACCGGAGGATTTGGTGGAAGAGCTGAGGGAAAGATTCATAGATTCATATTCTGAAATAGTACAAAAGTATTCAAAGAAAAAGTTCTTACGTTATATATAGAATTTTGTTCCCAGTAAATGGTTTGAAAATATTCTCACACACACACATACATATATATATATATATATATATATAAATTTGCAACAAAAAAATATCTCATTTCTGTTAATTGGAAGTTAAATATACGTTACGTGGTATTAATATCCCAAATGCCGAAACGATTATTTCAAGATATCTGAGTCATTTACCAAAGTATCTACTAGCTCTATTATTACATATTGAGAATATAACGATCATTTAAGTGAAATAATACATTGCGTTTACCTGTCGATCTCACTCAGAGCAATACCTGTTCTATATACCAATCGCGGAAATTATAAGGTGCTCCACGCGGGCACTGCAATTCTTTCATTGGCGAGATTATAGTCGTTAGCGTTCATTATTCAGATCTTGAGTAGAATCTATACAATTGTGATATACATACATAAAACACACATAAAAGCATCCATGTATACCCTTGCAAATGTTAATGATAATGTTCGTGCGTATTTTCGTTTTATTAAATTGGCCATGAAGGTGACAACCTTCAGGGCATTAAGCTTTACACGGAATGGTTGCCACCCCTGGTAGAGGAGGTGTTTTAATTAAACTAGTTGTTCACTTCTAAAAGTTAAGTCCGCTTAACAACATGTATAATAAATAACCAATAAATATATCTTCTTTCATTATAACTTATTGTTAGTAACAAATCAGTGATTGTAATTAGAACTGCAACAAATACATAATATACAAACAAATCAGTGTTTAATACAGTTCACAGCTACAAGGGTTAGATTATAACCCAATAACCTGAGTTATCGAAAGAAAGTTTTAATAAATTTCATAATTACGTGGCGGTATACAGATAAAATAAAATGCTAATTGGAATTTGAAGCGGTGGTACTTTTTGTTTGTAGTCGAAATATTTTGCGATTTTCATAAATATCATATCAAATTGCATAAACTTCCTGATATGTGTAAATAAGCGATATCACGGATTAAAATTTAACAATTTAGACAAAGCATATTATTTCAAACTTTAATAATTTTTTATAATAAAGTAATTTTTGGAAGTCAATTGTAGAGGATCTCTCATGAAAAGGTCATGAAAAGATTGATAGGATTTTGGGTAATATTTTAACCGTTGTAACCGTTGACTATATAAACTGATTTGTTGAAGTTTTTATTTCCACTAATGATGTGTAAATAAGTTCCATTTGATCCGAAAATTATACAATTTATAACTTATTAATTCATATTTTAAAGTAAATTTAATATGTAAAATTCATGTAAGTTTTAGTTTTTGAAGCGGAAAATAAGCTTGTTCCAGAAATAGGTACATATATTGTGATTCGGAATAAAAATGATTTGAAAAACTTTGAGTATTGCAAGCTTTGAATGCTAATTGATCAATGTCATCTTCAAAACATATGTGAGTAATACAACTAAACCATTAAAGTTAAATTATTTATATAATCAACGTCAAAATGTTGTTTTACAAAATAATTACAACTTGCTCAATATTACTCTACCTTCTAAATTATGCTGATACGGGAAAGCATTGCAAGCTATCTGTACGGCGCGCTGCTAAAATACAAATTTCAATAATTTTTTGTAATTAAACAGCTATTCGTAGGTCTCTAATATTTTACAACGATCAGTTTGGGCACGGACATATAATCTACCATTATGTCAAGTTCCATCGAAATCGGAGACGATCTACGTGCAAGTTCTCCTTATTGGTATTAGGAATGGAATAGTATTTTGAACAGAAAACCTTATTTAGTGCTTTTTAACATTATTTTTGATTATAAAAGTCATTAGTACTTTTAATTGAACTTTATGGAAATTAATTTAGTAGCAATATAATACTAATAATTTTTCATAACCAAAATATATAACAATGCCAACTACTACAATAAATTGTGTTAATCCGCTACGTAAATGGCACGCGTTCTGCTGTCAATGTAACATTTTTCGGAAAATAATTACGTATTACTCAACATTTCTCCATCTCCGATTACCCAATTCTATTTCGTATAGAAAACTTTTCTAACTTTAGTGTTTTTCTGCTCCTGAACACTTGTGCACTTATCAACGTTAATATATCAGTCATGTTCGTTTAAGCTCAGCGAGGCAGCCCCGGGCGGCTCGTGTCTTAGTGTCCGACGTTGATTAATGCAGAAAATAATTAAAAACTCTGAAAACCAACTCGGCAATCCATATGAAAAGCGAAACTGATGCAATTAAACGCATACATTAAATTATAATACAGACGGCAAATGTAGTTTCATGGAAATTAATTCATTAAATTATTATTAAAGCGATAAATTTCTTCATAAACTATGAAAGACAACTGATCAATTTTCGATGCAATGAAGTGTAATGAAGTAATCGGAAGATAATTATTAATTAATTTAATTTATTTTATGGCTGATTTACATAAAAACATATTGCCGCTTTGTAATTGTAAGTTGCAAGTAATAAGTTAATTAATTGATATCAAACTTTAATTTCTAAACCGAGACCCACTTGACCCACAGTAATATTAATTTCCTAAACATATTAATATTGCTTAGTAATTTCAAAACAATTATTTTAACTTTTTAATTTCCCGAAATAGTTTAATTTTTTATTCGTTAATCCGAATTTTATGCTCCTAAATCGTTCTGCTAATTTTATATCTTCTCGGCGATTCAAATCATTCTGAATTGTTTGAGACCAAAGTTAGGAAACCTATGTGTGTAAAAATTAAATAATATTGACTATTATTTGTTTATACGTTTCGATATTTAAAATGTGTCGTCATTAAGTAAACACAAAGTTAAGATATTTTTTACATAAATATTAAAATAATATTTATAACACCCAAAATTGTTTGATCAAATAATGATAACTAATCTTAATCCATCCATCATTTCCTCTTTGCTCTATTATCGGCCAAGTGGTTTTTTTGATTTGCAGATAAGTGCAAAATTCTTCGAAAAGTTTACGCTTAAAATATTGATCCAACTTTAAAAATTTACGATGTATTTGAAAGATATCAGTTGAGAATCGTGCTAATTTTTTGCTGATTAGTTTTTCGTGATGATCGACCGGGCCGTTTCTTGCTAATAAATAAAACTTTGTATCACTAAAAGGGACCGTGATCGCATCAAACAATCTAAATTATTATTATTATTAGTGTTCGGGAGTATTTTTTATATCATTATATTGGTCATGAAAACTGCGATCTTCATAACATTGAGCTTTTGTACCGGAAAACGGATACCACGACATGGAGGTTGCACAAATTTGGAACAAGCTTGAACGGGGCAGTTGAACCTTTTAGTTTCAACTTTGGTTGAACTTTATAAAAAATGGTTTCCCTCCCCCTAATTTATTCACCAATTTAATTTCACTAAAATTAAAATTTAATTATCAGACTACAAAATAATATGCAATATTATGTAAAATATACACAATAAGTAGTTATTTATTCATTCACTTTTTATATCATTTCAACGTTTTTGGTTTATTTTCGAAAATATTATTTTGGAAACAGCCATATGACCTCTTTGGAACATCGCCGCGCTCCTCACAGGTTGTAAACCACTGTATTAATATTTGAATTTATAAAATCTGAATTATTACTATAGATACACCTTGTTATTCCATTTATAGTTAATTATCAAAATATGATTAGAAATAATTTCTTACAAATTTAATACTTGGTTTCTTTGGTTGTTTTTACGAATTAATCAAAATTTTATTCTCGACAAATTTTCAGAATCAATTTTTTTATTGATTTTAGTTATTCCCGTGATATAAAATATTTCGAAAGAACAATTTTTAATGACTGTTAGCAATTTTAATTACCTAATAATTCTAGTATTGATAAATAAGGCTGATGTAGCAAAATACAAATTAGGTCAGAGCAACTTGTCAAAATAAATCTAGTTGCACAAATATGAACCAACTGGCATAAATACATATAGGGACACTATATATACATATATAGTTATATACTATATTATACATATAGGGTTTGCAAGTATGTATGGATGTAGGTATCTACTATCTACCTATGTATGAAAATAATTCTATCAAATATAGTAACGAATGGAATTAGCCCGAGGCGTCTAGAGGATCGAAGTTAAACTTATAGTTCATTTCAAGGAAATATAAGGCTTGATTTGTGCGGATATTATGCAAAGTACATCACACACGTCCCGTCAATGCGAACATATTAGAACGCGTTCATAGCCTTTTATATCAACTTTGTGAGATGGATGCCTCCGAGCAATAACTGAGATTCTGAATCTTCACAGAAAACCATTACTTAATAATAAAATTATCTATACCGAAATAAAAATAATTATTTGAAATATAAAATAAAAGTCATCTAAGTCCTCCGACGGTTTTACAAACTACTTGTATATATTATCTAAATTGAGGTGACCATATTTTTTAAGTCAAATCCGGGACGGCAATTTTCAGTTAAGTTAGTCTTTTATATAACAAATGCTATTCAAGGATACAATAAAAAAACAGTTTTTTTAAATTAATCTTTTTTTATCATAAATGCGAACTTTAAGTACTATATACTTTATCTATGATATTATATTTTTCGATCTATATAATAAATATATAACTAATTTATAATTTTATAGAAATAACAAAATTTCAAAACATTTGAGGTGTTTCTTTAATGCAGCAGTATGAAATCGTTGACATTTTATTAAAAATAAGATATAGGGTAGACCGGAGTTGGGGTAAAAAAGACCAATTGAATCTT
Source organism: Ctenocephalides felis (assembly GCF_003426905.1). Taxonomy (NCBI): domain Eukaryota; kingdom Metazoa; phylum Arthropoda; class Insecta; order Siphonaptera; family Pulicidae; genus Ctenocephalides; species Ctenocephalides felis. Next base: position 28,100,135 of record NW_020536999.1, on the reverse strand, counting down.
CACCCTGACAAAGGTGTAACCAATAAAAAACTAGTAAATCATGTTAAAAAAGCAATTTTATTAGAAACTAGTTGGGTGTATGGCATCGTGCTTTAAGGCAAATTGCTGGAACTTCCCGTACCGTAACGAAATGTTCGAGGAATACTGAATGTTTTGAAAAAGATTATTATTAATATTGTAACATTGTAACATAGGAATCGAATGTTTTTTGAACCATTCAAATCGGTTAATCCGTGCGCCCGAAAACGTGACTAGAAATTTGTATCCATACATACATACACACACACATCCATTTTTTCTGAGGTATGCCACAATGTTCAGAAACCTTCAAAACGTCGAGAAATGTAAAAATTTTCAATTTCAATTTTCGGCCCATTACAATAACTTAGCCTACGGGAAGTTAATTAATTAAATAAGTAGTTATTCAAACTCTGCTGGTGAATATTTCAGAAGGAATACAAGATCAAGGTTATATACAGTGTTATAACTGTAATAAATGTAATATAAAATTTGCAATAATTTATTTATATTTTGTATTTGTTGATCTGTTCAATATAGATGTTATAGAAATCCCTATAAAATTAAAAATAAGTCATTGGTTATTTGTTTTGCCCCCTGGCGTTCCCATTACACCCCGCCCTTAGGGCAAAAAGGGACAGATGACAAATTTCAGAAAAACAGCTCAAAAACACATTTATATAATTAGGCATTAACTAGGAATTTCGCAGTACTTAGTTCGATAGTTTATTTGGTTTCAACAATATAAAAAATTAAAGTAAAATTTCACCTTTGTGCCCCGGGCTACGCGCTACTAGTGAATTTGAGCAAATAAATCATTAGTAGTATTTATTTCAGTATATATGAAAATTGTTTCATAATCTCTCATACCAGGCACTTCAGATATGAAAACAATATGAAAAAAATTGCTGCTTGTTCAATTTAAGAGTAAAGGCAATCTTTAAAAAAAAATCATTTTTTTTCTACTTCTATAGAGTATAATCGTGAAAGTAAGTTAATCAATTTAATTTAAATGTCTGGCTGACAATCATTAAGTTCTTTAAAGTCTCTTGACCATACCCCATTAAAACTGCAGATAAGGATGTAACAGCTGATAAGAACTTCTCATCATCTTTCCTCGTCTGAAATTGATCAAAAGCATCTCAAATCCCATAACTTAATCTTTACCTGTATATCAGTGTACAATTGCGATTACGATTGCCCTGTGAATTTTTTGGTGGAAACAGCCGTTACATTAGTTGCCCATAGGAATTTAAAATGTTGACATTCCCGCCACGGCCGTTTTGCGATTTATCGGTTCTCCTCGCTGATATTTGATGAATGAACCGACTCGATTATCTCGTGAGATGTGTGTGAAAAAGGAATGGACTGCGAATGCACGTTATGCAATGATAAATTCATAACTAAACACAGATACGGTTTGAGATAGATTATCTAGTACACCAGGATTCTGTTATCAGGTCACAGAATACGACTACAAATTAAGTAATTATATCTGCAATTTGGAAATTAAATACACATACAAATAAAAAACAAGATAAGACGATTTGTTTGTTAAATCGTATTAAGCATGATCGTATTAATGGGATTTTACTGTACCTTAGGGTATGATAGCAAGTATGTCCAGTTTATGAATTTTTAGATGTAAGAGGTAAGAATGGAATAATAGATGTTATGGAATAATAGATGCTGAATGAAATAATAATAAAATAAGATAAATAAGTAATTTTAATGTTAATTAGACTGATTGTAATAATTATTAAAAAATAATGATAGATATATTAGGTGATAGTAATGAAAATAAAAATGATAGTCATCAATATTTGAAGTCAGTCATATAGTCAGTCGGAAAGAAAATTGGAGAGTATATAAAGTAAAGACAATGACGGACCTAAACAATTTCAAAATTAAATTGAAAAATTATATATGAAATAAATGAAATAAATGAGATAAAATTCATTATTTTAAATACTATAAATTAAATAAATAAATAAATAAATAAATAAATAAATAATACGTAAATAGTATGCAATATAGATAATAGAGTATATAAATAGTATGAAATGTAAAAAGACATGTGAAAAATGCGAAATTAATAAAAAAAATTGTTTTTAAATAATAACATTCAAAAATTATAATGTATATCATAAACTGGTGTAAGTTTAAGTTTTCTTATTGGAGACCAGTTAAAAGTAATTCTAAAAAGTTTTATATATATAGACTTAAATACTTTTTTGCCAAACAAAAATGGGATTTTGATCACTTTGTACTTTGAAGTTTTCTGAAAATTGTTTAATTTACCTGCTAACTTGACAGATAATCAATTAATGAATCTCTGTAACTTGAACGAAACTATTGAAAAAATATTTCAAAATATATAATAATATATATATATATATATATATATATCATAAATTGGTATAAATTGAAGTTTTTTTAAGATCAGTTGAGTGTAATTTTTGAAAATATTTTTTTGTCAAACATTGAGATTGGGATGTTGATCACTTTGTACTTCGTAATTTTTTAAAAATTATTTAATTTACCTGCTAACTTGATGAAAAATCAATTAATCAACCTCTATAACGTGATGTTATCGTCAATAGAAAAAATATTTAAAAATAATAATACATCATAAACTAGTGTAAATTGAAGTTTTCTTATTGGAGTTGTTCTTATTGAATGTAATTCTGAAAATACTTTTTTGACAAACTGTTGGGATTGGAATTTTAGTTAACTCTTATTATATACCTTGTAGTTTTTTGAAAATTGTTCAATTACTTGCTAACTTGATGGAAAATCAATTATCAACCTCTGTACATTGATGTTATGGGACCAATAACTAAAATATTTAAAACATTAATATATATCATAAACTGGTGAAATTGGAGTTTTCTTTTAAGACCAGTTGAGACTTATAAAAATTTAATACCAAGATGATTCTTTGAGTTGTCATTTTATGATTAAGACTACATAAATAATGCAGGCAGTATATTAGCAACATAAAATGCTATATAATAATATATTATTTTATAAACAACAATTCAACAAAAAATAAGGATTTTGTCATTAATTTTCTCTAACTAATTATCCTATTTATTAATTAGAACCGTCAAATAGACATATATTTAATGTAGTACACAATAAACTATTTATATTGTTAATGCTTGTTACTGAGTAATTTAATAACTTGTCATGTTTCTCGGTAACAAGTCCAAGAGTAAAAAATAGAACTAAATACGAGACACATATCAATCATACTTTATAACACAGATAGTGAGCAAAAAAATATACTAAAATGAAAAAATAGTTAATAATTATTTTTGTACAAGATTTTGCGTTATGTGAATTGCAAAATGAATTAAATAGACTTAAAGAAAATTCTTTAGTATCCATATGCAAGAAAAGTAACTAAATTGGATTTTTATTTTAATTTTATTTTTATTTTAATTTAGTGTGTAACCCAGTAGTCACCCACTCTTATTTCTGTGTCAATTATTTATATTAGATATGCATTTAATAGTTTTGACATATTTGTAAAAAAAAAAAGATTTTCGCCAAAATTTTTCGGTTCGAAGGATCGTCAAAGAATCTACTCGTATCGTTCAAAATTTAATGTTGACCCTAGAGACACTTCCTAATATTCATGATAGAAATGGCTGCATATATTTCAGTTATATATATATATATATATAATTATTTCTTTATATACATATTTCTGTTTTTCTTTTTAAGTACCTGCTCTATTTTTTAACTACTCTGTGGGCTAGGAAAAAAATAAATAAATATATATATTCTTCAAAACGTGTCAGGTATGGTTTTATTAATTCAGATAGTAATCGTACGACCGAATAAATATTGTTATTAATACAATTCGTTATCTGTGTCCCATATGATATGAAATAAGCCAGTAGCCAGATACTGTCCACTAATCTTCTTCACGGGGGTTCGAACTTCACAGATCGGAATCAGTGATTAGTGAGAAGGACGTCTCAAGAATGCCATGACAAATATCATTTATCATAATAATGAGATGTGTTTTGTTATCTGGTAGCCAACCATATGTTAAACATGGCCATTTAAAAAGAACAAAACATATATTTTGTACGATTCCATATCGGATTCCGCAGGGATATAAAAAGTTAAAAGACCAAGTGATGTATTATCAGGCACCGTTTGATATATTAATTACACATGTAATCTAGTGCACCAGGACATATTTTAAATATAATTTTTATGCATAGCTTGTTATATGTTTCTCGGTTCCGCTGTAACCCTGAACACATGAATCTTGAAGATGTAATAAAATCTTTGTTTTATTGGAGTTTGTTTCTTGAAATTTTGCCACGGGGAAAGCTCGTATAAATGTGTATGTAGTTTACGTATGATGTGGTTTATTTCTATGTTGATATGTTTGTTCCTTCTCTGACATTTTGACATTTGGCAATAAAACACGAAAGTCAAACCATATGAACTATATAAAAGGTAAAATTGACTTTGGATGGTTCCTGAACTTATTGTTAGTGTTTGGATACGACTGGCAATCAGATAGAATATGGTAATTTTTTTACTTTTGGGAATTCGATACTTGAAAATAAAACTTGAATATTCACATTTGTTTACTTATATGTAAATTTCTAGAACCACAGTCAAACATTATAATTGCTCCAAGTTTTCATGAATTGAAACTTTTTGTTGAACAAAGTATTTAAAATTTTTAAAATCGATCGACTTTGTTTTTCAAAAAAAATTGTACTGAAGTGTATTGGCAAGTTTCACCAAAAGTTGGCGCATTTATTCAGGATTGTAAAATAGTGAAATACTTTGTAGTTGCTCGGGCATTTTACTCACAATCAGCAAAAGCGAATTATTTGACCTGAATAAGAGCAAAATGCTTTAGCCCTCATCGTGTTATTTTTAGGTTTTCATTTTGTTGTTTAATATTTTTGATTATGAAACTATCAAGTATTTTACGATTTTAAAATCCCGATTAAATACGGAATCTTTTGATAAAATTTGCTCGAATACTTTAGTACATTTTTTTTAAAGAAATGCCTCTCAAAGTCGATATTTGAAAAATTTTAAATTCATAGCTCAACAAAAGGTATTAATTCTTGAAAAGTTGGGGCAATTTTGTAATTATTTTAGACTGTAGTCCTAGAAATATTATTTATGGTTATAGCTGCAAAGTTTAAATGAATAAAAGTGATAAAAATTAACCACAACAACCGAAAAATGGTCATAATTTGACCAAAGCTCTAGGATCTAGGTTGTACTTGAAAGCTAATAATGCCCAAATGTGAGATTTTTGTTCTAAATTTTCTTAGGAGAATTAAGGTCAATACTATCACTCCGTTGCGTTGTGACTTGACGCTAAGGTCTGGGACACCCTGTATATAAATATAATCTAATTTTTAATCTTTAATATGTATAATACTTGTACATTCAGTGCGAATAACTATTTATATTATTGTATTCCATGTTTTCAAAATGATCATATTCATGCACTAAAAAAATCTTAAAATAAGTCTCTTTCACTCCTCCTCCCAATTTGCCGATGGATGCAAAACACTTCCGTCATGTCCAGCATACTCATCTCAAACTATGCTCATAAATAATTTCATTCATACATCCGACTGGTTCGACACATACCGGATAGATTTTCAATCAACTCGTGTGTTATATTCTGTCTTGTCGTCGTTTACCTGTTTATTTTCTCGTTCCCGAAGCCATGAATGAATCTTGTGCGTCGACTACGTTTGACCCGCAACACGTGTAATTATTTGACCCCAACGGACCCAAACAGACCAGAACCGAGAACCTGTTCGCGCTTCATAGAGATTGATGCACTCCGGAGATCGGTCGCGATCGTTCCGGTTTTATTTATAACAAACTGGAAGGATCGGGATTTAAAAGTTATGGTTAAATATTATATAAATGAATGTATGAGCTTTTCGTGGAAAAAGCTTGGTCTTGCAACCTCACGATCCTACTTCTGCCGACTTGATAACAATCAATAATGATCTCAGTTTTAATTCAAATTTTGACCTAAATTTTAATTTCTTCGAGCGTTGTTGCATTACTATTAGAAAAAAATCTTATAATAATCTCATCGGGAAGATAATGATCAACCACTCAGTTCGATTGTAAGAATACTAAGCTAAGGAACTATATATACGACGAGTTCATAGAACACATAGTTTTAGATTGACTGAATATTCAATTAATATTCTATTAATTAGATATATAAATAGAAACTATTTTATATTAACTTATTAAAGGCTTTTTTTACTAAGATTAACTGTATCAACCTAACTAAAAAAAATCCTTCTGAATTCCTTCCTTCATTTAAAATACACTACTTGTCCTATAACATGTATTCAAAGCAACTAAAATAAATCAGCAATTTAAGAAACTATACTGCCTCAGTATGTATCTAAACGCTAATATTAAATATACATGCTTACTAGTATTTATTTTAAAGGCTATAATTTTATCAAATATAGATTACAGATATTTAGCTTGCAATTTCTAAAACTACATATAATTGTGTAAGTACAAGGAAAATGCATTCAGGATAGTTGTTAATACTAATGATTATGCCAATAGAGAAAATTTGTAAGATGTATAGATAATTTTAAAAATATTAATATATAATATTTATAAATACAACGCAAACTAGTGGGGTGTATGGCATCGTGCCTTAAGGCAAATTGCTGGAACTTCCCGTACCGTAACGAAATATTCGAGGAATACTGAATGTTTTCTAATAGATTATTATAAATATTGTAACATTGTCTATTATTTATAAGAACTATATAAACTAAATTGCAAAGTTGAAATTATTTGTTTAAAGTATATTAGAACTATAGTCAAAATTGAAAATAAAATCTGATTATTTTCGATATACAAAAAAAATTTTACTTGAAAAAAAAGTTGAAACGAAAAATTTT
>NW_020536999.1:28049669-28092167 GCF_003426905.1 Ctenocephalides felis | reverse complement strand
AAAGGTTGCTAATCACTGATATTATAAAGTACTTACTTTTACAATTAGCATCCAAATTAAGTAAATACAATTACGTATTATAATTACAATTTTATGATGTAAACTCCAATAAATAGAGACTTTGACATGAATTTCATCCGAATATCACCGATTTTCATATTTGTTCAAATAAATAGGGTAGAGCGGAGCCACCACCGATGCCTCAAAAACAAGTAAAATTAGGATTTTTTTTTATCAACAATATTTGAAAGTAGAAGAAAAAAGATGTATAATCAGTCATCATCTTGATTCTCACGACGTCAATCTATATATAGATAAATGCCAGTAATTGAAAATCTATAACAAAAGTATTTTCTTTCGTTGTTAGTTTTATTTTTATGTGAGCACTGTGTTTAGTTTACCAGACCTATATATAACTTTTAGGTATACGTTATTTAATTGTTTTATAAAATGTATTATAAATTTTACGTTAGATTCAACAATGTAATTATATATTCTCTATAAAAAACTCGTGTGGGTTAAAAAGGACCAACTAAACCTTTACCTTTGCAAACGACAAAAATAGTAAATAAAATAGTAAATTAAGTTAACAGAAGCAATTATTTAGGAGAAAAGTTAAATAAATACTTATTCTAACTGATGGTTATTTCTGACAAAATACTAGATTAAGGTTGTATACATTGTTATCTCTGTAAAAAATGTGTACCCATGAAATTTATATTTTGCATTGGCTGAATAATGTAGCTATTATTCAGAAAAATTCCTTTAAAATTAAAAATAATACATTGGATCTGTTTGTCCAATGGCTGTTTCTTTTTACCCGGCCTATGATAAAAAATGACCAATTAACAAATTTTTGAAAAATAGAAGAAATATTTTTACAATGATGAATTAGCCAGGGGCTGTTCAAGTATTACGTAAGCACTATAGGGGGACATGGGGGTTATTGATTTCTTATTTTGGGTGATATTTTGGTGATAGCTTTGCTTACTTTTGCTGACAAAGAGGGATGGGGGGGGGGTAAATATTTGTACTAAATCTGCTTACGTAATACTTGAACGATCCCCCAGGAGTCAGATAATTATTTGCTTTATATGTGTTATTATAATTTAATTGGTTCGGTTTTCACAATACAATTGCTCAAAGTCAAAATAGATCTTAAAGAGCTTTTTGCGTAAGGTGTGACCCGGTCAGTCTATATTTTTTCAGAGATCTATTTTTACAGGTCTCCCTCGGGTACCAGTGAACTATAAAGATAATCCTGCATGACTCTCGGACATTTAGCAAAAAGTGTATTTAACGCATTAGGCCTATCGTGACATTTATGAATTAATAAACTGCTGAATTAATACATCATATATCACACCGGAATGAATAATGCTCACAATGCGATCCATAGAACCATAGTGCCTTCTCTCTGTACGGAGGTGTATTGATATTTATCGGCATTTTAAAGAGTTAAATCATACTTTACGAGCTGTCTAGCGCTGTGCCTCGCTCATTGATTACAAATTGCATGCAGATAGATATTACATTTATATATAGCCATATAATTACATAAATATTTTAGCCCGAGTGTGTGTTATATTCATAGGAGATTATTATTACTCGACCTGGGTCCCTCCCCGTGAGAAACAAACTTTTGCGACATCGGAGGAAAAAATGCTAAATGCTAATAAAACGGTAATAACATTGGTTAATAATTTAGTTAAATATCATATTAACTACTTGGAAGTACATAATGAGTAGCTAGTACTGATTTACGACAAAAATTCTGGTAGAAATACGTGAACTTTCCGTCTTAATTAACTTATAATAATTGGTATTTTGATGTGTTGGTCGATAACCATTAACTTGCTAGTTAAATGTAATTCTGTTCTGAAACTGAATTCTGAAAATTAGTAGTAATTACTTCCAAGTTTCAAAATCTAATTATACAATTTTAGTATTCTAGTAAATTTTTTGTAATGTATAGCAAAACTTATTAATTTGTAGAAAGCTATAAGCTATAATATATCTAAGCCGATATAAATTCCGAAAATAGATTGATATCTCAATTTTCTAATAGTATCATATATTACATAATTATGAAATATTCTTAAGTTATCACATAAATTTAATCATAATCTTATCATATTACATTAAAATGTGCATTAACCAACTTAAGTTGAAAAACTACATTATAGATTCAATTCATAATAATTTTTCCAATTACAAATTATAAAAGTAAACTATTATAAAGTTTCAGAATCTAAAATTAAAACTTTATTGTTCTAGCAAATTTAGAATTTTATTGGAAATAGTAAGTAAAATTATAAGGTTTTACAAGCCTATAATAATTGATTAATAATTCAAGAAAACGACTGAGATCTTCATTTGCTTTATACTAAAAATGTTAAAAATATTCTAAAGTTCTCAATTAATTTAATAATTAGAAAAAATTACACGGAGGTCGAAAACAACTAATTAACTGAGTGTAATGCTGTTTTGTTAAAACTTCTCAATACTATCGGTAATAATTACCACTAAGTTACATAATCTAATTAAATAATTTTATTATTTTAGAAAGTAAACCATTTCGCTTAAAATAATTAGTAAAAAGTGTATATTTGTATTGCACTATACAGCTATGAATTATAATTATTCCAATCAGGATTGAGATCTCTAGTTTCTCAAAATGATCATAAGTTATTCAATTACAAAATTGCACAATGGAGCTGTGAATTATAATTATTACAAACAGGACTGAGATCTCAATTTTTTCAAAATGATCATAAGTTATTTAATTACGAAATAACCTTAAGCTGCTATATAATTTATAACAAAAAAAATTTACAAATTCTTACATATTAATTCGAAATTATCCTAGAAAACAAAAATCATATGAACCATAGTTAAATATTTTGCTTGAATTAAGAACGTCTCCAGTGCAGATTCATTTTTACTAAGGTAAATATGTTTAATAAATACATGTTTGATATATATTTTTAATATGTACCCATTTTCGGTATTTAGACGTCGAGATTATCATTATCAAAAATATTTTTTATTCCAAAGAAAATTTGAGAATCTATGTCTCAATCTTAATAAAATTCTTTTACGATCTCGTGAGGTGTCGACAGATGGCAATTCAAATCTATGGGAGCATTTCAAGAATTTAATAACAGGTTTCAAGACAAGATTAATCGACAGTACCACTTGGCAAATCGTAAATACACTTGTTAGAATATAATTGAGCAATATAGACATCGTGATGCAAATATTTGATTGAAAAAAGGGAATAGAAATTAATAATCGTGAGCAAAGACGTGCTTTACTTAGTTGATAATTGTATCACCATTTAAGCAACAGAGGAAAAATTAGCATTTGTATTACGAATTTGTAGAAAAATCATTGAACTTATGTAATATTTCTTTGATGTGGAACGCTTAGTCTATTTTATTTACTTTATAACTAGAACTATTTTTTCCTAAGGTAAGTTGTATGAACTTTCAGATATGTGGTGTTAACACAACATATCTGGAATAATAGAAAAATAATTGTTCTGTCCATTATTTCAAAATTAAATAGATTTTTGGATCAAACCCAAAGTGAGGAAACTTTATTGACTTATCGGGCACTTGCTCAATAAAATATCAACAAATTCTGTTTCGTCATATGGAATAGGGCTTTGGAGCTACTCTAACAAGTCAAAACTACTTATTTAGAATGATGACAGGTGCATCCTGGTATGTTAGCAATAAAATTCTGCACGATGATCTTAATGTGTTTTAAATTAAGGACTTTTTAAAAACAAAATCCACCAATCATCGTAACAAATTAAAAAAATAATTCACTCGTTGCTCCGCTGCATCTTACACCAGAATTTAAAAGGTTTAAAAAAAATTGGTTTATCAATTTGATCCAGTTATTTGTATCTGAAAGAAGTTTCCCACTAGGGTAACTGCTAAATATAATTATATTTGAATTATGTAAATCAAAATAACTTATAAATTGAATAGTATTATTGTTCTGATTGTTATCAATAAAAGAAATGAAAAAATATAGGTAAACTATTTTTTGTAGGTCTACAATATTTTTGATTGTCTATTTAGAGTTTTAGACCGTGATTTAGATAGTTTAAAAGTTCTACCAATAATTAATTACAATCAACCCAGCTCATCTTTACCAAAGACTATTCAGGATCTTCAATTGTAACTTTCGGATGGTTTCGAATTTTCAAAATTGGCTCAAGATTTTTGGTAATAACGATGGCGATGGCAAAAAATATTTTACACATATCTGCTAATTATAAAGAAGTAGCTAGGCCGATCGCAACTTAAAAGTTATTCACGCAAGCCTTTAACGAGTGACATCAAATAGCTCTTGAATTTTTGAACTGGATGCAGCTATTTTGTGTCAAAGTCGTCGAAGGGTCAAATTTTAGCACACATACTTATACATATATAATTTTTGCTGATTTTAAGTGTGAAACGATCCAGAATGACTTGAAACATTAAGAAAACAAAATTGGAAAATCAGATTTTATGGAGAAACCTTCTTGGTTAAGAAATAATGATGAGAAAGCTGACATACTATAGTATAAATACTTTGTGACATATGTATCCTGAAGAGCTCTTTGAAATATCCATGTCATTTTTGCCTTGGTATCATTATTAATTGCATTGGTACAGTTGGCATATATGTATATGTACTTGAAACTGTTAACTTTAACGGCTTTAAATCAATATGACGTATGACTTTCCTCATATACACTGTTGCAAATGTTACATTGTGAAAGTTCAGCCTGTCAAATCTGTCCGTCGTTCCGTCTGCCCGTCATGGTCTCATGTTGATGTACCCAAACTCATGTCGAGGAAATCAATTCTAGGCTGATCTATGAAATTCCACTACCGTGGAAAAGTAAACAATTACCGAAATCTAAAAAGAATACTCGTTTAACAAGAAACGCAAATAAAATTAAAGTAAAGATAAATAAATTATAAAAACGTTTAACCCCTGTATAATGTGGTTATTGACTTCTGCCTTTTGTTGGTCAGCAATTACATTAAAATGAGAGCTCACCCTTTGTATTTTAATATCGTGTGAGAGGGGTCGCACGCGCAACCTATTTACTTATGACGTTTTCATTACAAACATTTTGCAGGGTCACATTTCGGATAAATAAATCATATATATAAAATGTATGAAAAATTGAATTTGTTACTTGGAATATGAATTTCAACACGTTTACTAAACTAGTTTATATAAGTTTTGGCCTTATTTAAAAAAACGTAGCACAAATTATCATTCGCATCATACAAAAATTACATAAAAACCAGAGATATCAATCATTTTTTCATAAGATGAATACTAGATTTTTTTAACAAAGTTATTATACGCAATCATTATAAGACATATTATAAAAAAGTTATTTTTGCAAGAACAAATATAAACTAGTGGGGCGCATGGCATCGTGCCCTAAGGCAAATTGCTGGAACTTCCCGTACCAATTTTTATTTTTTTTAAAGATTATCCAAGCTATGAGATATTTGTGAATTGTGATATATATATATTAAACTTTTTTATAAAAACGCTAATAGCCACGATAATATCAGAAAAATTCAGTTAAAAATGTCCCAAGAAAACTTAATACATGAAGAAAAATGATTTTTTCCAAAATTTCTAAAAAAATGACAACAAAACCCTTCATCAAAACTTATTTTCTCAATAGTCTTATATATACTATGTCGGACTATATGTCTAAAAGACTCAGGTAGAACTTCTTTAGCGCCATACACATATGATTGACTTGGCGATTAAAGTGTTAAAATTATCAGTATGTTAAAAATCGTAATATCATTAAAATATTCAAAGAAAAAGCAATACAAATACTATAAATATGAAACTTGAGATAATTATTTTTTTTTAAATATTTACTGGTAAAATTTAACCCATTCTAGAATGAAGTTAATGAATTGCTGCAGATCTAACATGAATGAACTGTGACTATGTAGAGCAATTTGCAGTGATTTTCAAATTCTTAAATAATCAATACTCCTAACAAATTAGTAATTTTAATTAATTTTTATTATTTTGGTATAATTTTATTAATTTCGGTCCTGTGAGAAAGATGACATTCGATATTGGAACGCGTGAACTCGGAATTATTAAATTCACATAACAACTGGTAACGCCGTTCGCACACACACGAATAAAATTCTTACATGAAAATAATAGAGACACATATTAGAGAGATCACGTGCCGAAATTTAATCCCAACAGGAACTTTAGCTTTTTATTATAAGGGAAAACAACATATGTATCATCAGCAAAAAAAAAATTAACTAGTGGTGAATGGCATCGTACCTTAAGGCAAATTGCTTGCTGGTTCATTCAAAATTTTTGAAAGCATTAATTTTTTTTTTTTTGAATGTTGTAGGTGGCTAAATGATCAGAGTAAGCGAGGCCAAATAAAAAAAAATTAAAAACTTTGAAAAAAAAATAATTTTTGAGAATTTAGAAATTTAGAAAAAAAAAGTTTTTTGAAAGGATGGACCTTCCCCGGCTAAAAACTGATTCGCACGTCTCCTTACCAATAAAAATCGAACTTTTTATTTTTACTCTGTTTGAATAATTTAAATCAGCTTGTCAAAATCGTTGACAAAAATTGGTGTCCTCACATACATACAGAAACACATACATCCATTTTTTCTGAGATAATGTTCAGAAAGTTTTCAAACGTAGATATAAATAAAATTACATTTTCGATTTTTTAAAGTTATTTTTCTTTTATGACTTTCATATGTACATAGTTCAATGTAATAATATAAATTCGAAATTTGACCATAAGTTATCAGTGTGATAAGCAAAATGTTTAAGGTAATTACGAATATAATCTAGGCAAGGCATCCTGTGACACATATATTAAAATTACGCGTATCTTTCAATGATAATTTTTACACTGTAGATAAAGATTAAAAAAAAGTCAGACAGATCGGTTTCTCACGCTTATAATATATATATATATATATATATATATGTATATATATATATATACCTGTGTTTTTTTATCACCTGTATGTTGACAGTATCTATGAATTCACTACTCCAATATTGATTTAAATTTTGATAATAAATATTGCAAAATTAGAATTATCGTCTTGTCAACAAAAGATATTTGATAAAAAACTTGATATGCGTAGTGACTAAGAAGCTAAAAGATTTTAGAAAAATTATGTTTACAACTTTGTTTCTTGAGCTTTGCTTATTGTAAGAGCTTTAGACTTGCTACTACAAAGTTCTAGGCTATATTTCGAGCTTGGTATCAAGCAGTAGTAAAAGAGTTAAAGATACAGATATGAATATGATTTCAAGTAAAAATAGCATTTTAGAACATTACTAAAATAAATGTTTCATCAGTATTCGACATCTGGATTATTACTAGTACAATCAATCCACTGTAAAGCACTATTCCTATCATATTTCATTTCAAATAAGCTACTTTTATTTAATGAGAATTCTACAAGTTGTTTTGGTTTCCATAGTCCATCTTTGAATCTTATAAATAATTCCACATTCTTTTATTCTATTTTGGCCAAATCACATACTAATTTGTTTTTTCAAGTTCGAGTTCAAAAAAATATATATTTTGGCATATGATTTTTGTTTTGTTTTTTTTTTTTTTTGTCAATTAAAACTTTATTCAAGAGCATATGAAATGAATGTAAAATATAGATGGATTGGCACATAAGTTGTATGCCCTTGAGTATTATACTTTTACATTAAATATTTTATAACAGTACATTTATATGTATCGTAGTATAAGGGTATATTATATAGGAAGAAATGGTTTGACAAATCTTTAAAAAAAATGACATGGTTATGTAAATGCAATATTGTTATATTCATACAAAATGAATAAAGTTTCAATTAAAGCTATGGGGGTCGATTAGGATATAATTTGGGATAGCGTCACGAAATGATTATTATATATAAAATTCATTTTATTAGTTTATAACATAATTTTAATTTCAACTATTAATTGGAATTTGTATAAAACCCAATGCTCTCGCCGAAGGTAAAAAAATAAAACTAGTTTTGAAAAAAATAAAATAAAAGAAATTTATTTTACCATAATGAATGAAACTTAATAAACGGTTCATGTCAAGCATGGGTAATTAAATAATAATTCTTATATAACATCAGTCCCAAAATAAAACAAAAAATGTAAATATTGTCCCACCAGCGTGTTGTAGCAGTCGATAAAAATGAAAAATTACTGTTTCGGTTCATGAACAAACGAAAAGGAACAAAAAACGAGTAACAAAAACATGAATTACGAGCTTCGCAAAACGACCAAAAATATATCATTCGGACCTCACACCATACGAAAAATCGTGCCGATAAAAAATAAAGGGACATTTGGTATAAAATTCAGCAAAGTTAACAAACTTTTTAATTTTTAATATTTATGTATAAAGTTACAACCGAATCTGATTAAGGATATTTAAAAAATCTACTTGTCAATTTGGATATTGAACCTTACCAGTAATTTCAAGTCGTTTTCAATAAATTATTATATAGAACGCAATATTCATAACATTTATAATGATAACTTCCTTAGTTCTATTATTAGTTATTTATCAATTTTTAATTATTAAATCTTTAGAATTTTTTTCAGTCATATTGTAGTAGAAACTTCATATAAGATTAGTCATCACACATATTGATTTTACTTACCACTCTTTAGTAATTTTTAATATCCTAACAAATCGGCTATTAATTATGATTTATACGTTTCAACCCCACGTCCAGACCATCTGTACTATTAAAAGCATCCATAGGTATTATTATTATCTCTATTAGTGTTATGAATAATGCATTACTCAGTTTTCATTATCAAAATTCAACTTACGTAATGAAGAGTGACATGAAAAATATATAAAGCATGCAACGCCCAGTTCGGAGAAGGATTTCTATTTATTTTACGACTTGATAGAAAAATGTTTAAGCAAACAGAATTAATATTTGCATTTATGATATAGATTATACAATTTTTAGTTATTATAAAATATTAATATAGAAGATAGATAGTAAAAATAGCAAACAGAAATCATTCGTAATAATTTAAGCAAAATAATGAATAAAATTGTGATATGGAGAAGAAGAATTATAATTCAAGATAAAACTTTTTTAATGTAATTTTCAAATCAAAATTTTTTTATTTCGACGAAAAGTTTTGTATACTGCAAAATAAATTTGCAGCATTTTTGAAAGTGATTTTGAAAAAATTGAAAATCAGTTTGGAGATATCTAGTTTTGTGGTAGTTTGGAGTTTGGAGTTTTATGCTCTCTGCAATGCTTTGATTTTGTGGATTTTTATAAAATTTTATGAAATCCTATAATTTAATATTATTGATATTTTTATAGTGTTTTTGGATTTTATGATAGTCTTAAATTTTATGAAATTCGTAGTTTTTATAAAATTTTATAAAATGCGGAAAAGGAGGTGAACTTGGATTGTATGAATTCTTTGATTTCATGGAATTGGTGGATTTCATGTAAGTCAGAAATTTGAAAAAATTTTTAAAATTAAACGACTTGTCGTAGGACTAGTAGTAAGACTATGGTACCTACCGCCAAAAAAAATCAAAAACGTCGAATTTTTTTTTAACTTTATTACAAGAAAACGGCCCGACCGATCTTTACCAAAAACTAATCAGCACGATTCCCAACCAATATCTTTCGAACGGTTTTTGAATTTTCAAAATCGATTCAGAATTGCGGGCTAAAACGTAGGCGTAAAATTTTTTTCACTTTTCTGCGATTTACAAAGAAACGGCTCGGCTGATCGTCGGCCGGACGCTAGTCCTCATCAAGGTACATCGAATGGCTTTTAAATTTTTTAAATCGGTCCAGCCGTTTGGGAGAAAACGTCGATTTACGGCAAAAAATCTGTTCACACACACACACATACTTTTTCCAAATTTGGTCTCATTCGATTCAGAATGGCTTGAAACGTCGAGAAAACATAAAATAAGAGAGTCGGATTTTTTTGATGAAAACATAAACTTCTCCTTCGGGAAGTTAAAAACAATAGATAGGAGGGCAAAAAATATTTAAGAACATTATAATTATATCTTTATATACTTTAATAAACATAACGCAAATTTGCAGAAAAAGCAAATTATTCAATGTTTAATCGTACCTACTATATTCAATAAAAATAATGCTATTTATAATCCTGAATAACGCATCAAATATTTCACAGTTTGAATTCAAAATAAATATCATATACCCATGTACTTACTTTATAACACCTTCACAATTCCACCCAATAGATCGTATTTCATATTTTATTATATTTTCTTCTAGCAATAGAATAATCTTTCGTCGGAAAAGCTCCTTCCCTCGCCGATGGTGCGGCGCTTTCGAGAAGGGGAAAGCTTTCGCGGTAAACTATGTGACCTCAGAGCGATGAGTCTGTTAAGTCGCGTGTTTATGAGCTTTTAACACGCTTACCGCACACTACATACAGGCCATTCGATTAATTAGCGAATGCCATTTAGGAAAGCATATGGGGCACATACACACATATATACAGATAAATATATAAAAGACTTTGCTCAGGACGTTCACGAATATCACTACCGAGATCTATACAGATAATAAAAAATATTTATAACCATATTTTAAAAGTCTATTTTAAGTATTGTGCAAAAATTATAATTTCAATTTATATATTAATAGTATTAATTTAAATACAATTAAAGTATAATATTCTAAATACTGAATCTTCAGTTTACTCTATAAATATTAATAAACGAATTCATTATTTATATTCCTGATCAAAAAATAAAGAGAGGCATATTCATAAGGTATATTCAAAATGATCAAAAAGAATGAATTTGATTGGCTACTGCGTAAAAGTCTAAGCTCTCTGTTGAAAATAAGTTGCTGCTATATAAATCAATCATTAAACCAATCTGGACCTACGGAATTGAGATCTGGGGATGAGCTTACAAATCAAATATAGCTATATTGCAGAGAATTCAGTCAAAAACTTTACGTACAATACTTAATTCTCCACGTGTATATACTTGGCACCGCGATGGTGGAAATTGGCAAAACTGATATGACCTGATTTTTTGACGATTTTTTTGCTGTCGATTGGTGCAAACTAAAATTTTTTTGCTCTTTCCGTTCTCGAGATAAATGGGTGGGGCCAAATTCGGTGCTAACTATATATATAGTCAGCACCGACCCCTTTAAAAATGCAAAAAAATTGAAATTTCTTTTTACTATCGTTATCAGTGATTTTTTTGCTGTCGAATGATGCAATTAATTTATGGAAAAATTTGCCCATCATAGATTTTCACGCATAGGAAAATTCCCAAATTTGCCAATTTAAAAAAATGACAATTTTGAAAAAGCCCAATTTTTTTGCTCGCTTACTTAATATAAAACAAAAAAATTTTTTTTCAAAAAATTTATTTTTTCACCCCTTTTCAGAGGGGTTGCCAATTTTTTGGGGTGTCCAGAGGTCACTTTTTCAAAATTTTAAAAATTGTTTCGGAATCTGTGATTTTTTTGCTCTGCGATACAAAAAAGAAAATTCAAAAAAAAAATTTTAATTTTGATTTTTTTCGTAGCATAAAAACGAATAGTTTGCGTCCATAAGTACTACGTAGTATACGATGCTTTTCAATTTATTTACTCACCCCCAAAACAGACTTAATGAATCAATTAGTCAACAAATATTCAGTAATTTCAGTAAATAAATAATGCGTCTTTGGCCACCCGCCGCCGAGAGACTCTACGGCGTAGAGTCTCTACGCACTGGTCTCTCGATGATGAGCGAGTGAGAAAGCTATACGCCATTGAGAGTGAGACGGGCTATATATATGCAACCGCAATTCCTGTTACATTTTAACAATTTATATAAAATTGTATGAAACTATTAATTCCTGTCGAGCACATATTTTTGTAAACGTATTGTTGATGATTTTGTTGGAAAAAAATAAGCATATTTAAAGCGGATTGCAATTCGTTTTCATACTACGAAAAAAATCAAAATTAAACTTATTTTTTTTAATTTTTCTTTTTTGTATCGCAGAGCAAAAAAATCACAGATTCCGAAGTGACCTGTGGACACCCCAAAAAATTGGCAACCCTCTGAAAGGGGTGAAAAATAAATTTTTTGAAAAAATTTTTTTGTTTTATATTTAAGTAAGCGAGCAAAAAATTGGGCATTTTCAAAATTGTCAATTTTTTAAATTGGCAAATTTGGGAATTTTCCTATGCGTGAAAATCTATGATGGCAAAACTTTTCCAAAATTAATTGCATCATTCGACAGCAAAAAAATCACTGATAACGATAGTAAAAAGAAATTTTAATTTTTTTGCATTTTTAAGGGGTCGGTGCTGACTATATATATAGTTAGCACCGAATTTGGCCCCACCCATTTATCTCGAGAACGGAAGAGCAAAAAAATTTTAGTTGCACCAATCGACAGCAAAAAATCGTCAAAAAATCAGGTCATATCAGTTTTGCCAATTTCCACCATCGCGGTGCCAAGTATATACACGTTAATTCTCCGTAGTGCGTGACAAATGAAACCATTCACAGCGACCTCAACATGAAAACGGTGCAATTAACATTCGAAGAATTTAAGGAAAAATACAAACGTAAACTGGAATCACATTCAAACCCATCAATAGGCGACATTACCCAACCATTTGGCGTAAGAAGATTGAAACGTCAATAGCCTTCAGATTTAGTCTTATTATTATTAGATTAGCTTCAATATAACATTATCTCTTCAATTGTTAAACTAAGAAGATCTAACTGGAGTTCTTGTTAGACATCGCTCTCAAATATAGTCAATTTAGCTTATAGGAATCCTTATGTATTTCTGATTGCTGAATAAAACAGAGTTAAAAAAAATATTTATAAGACGTCTAATCCCCTCAAGTTCAGAAATGTGCTTAGTTTAGTCTCAAAATCAATTGCAATTTTTCTAAATAACTATAAGCAATAAATTGGAACTTTCTACTTATAGTCTATCGATTTTAAACAACTTATGACTTCGGATGTTCAAATTATTGAATTTAGTACTCAAATAATTTAATGCTATAATAAATTTGAATGAATGGAGAATACTACCGTTACTTTTCTTATACACACACACATATATATATATATATATATATATATATTTATACATAAAATAAAGATATAAATAAATATATCCCGTTCAAATATAGTTACTTATATCTTTGTTTATTTAGCGATATGATATGTAGCTTATCGTTAAATAAATTATTACAACTATTGCGAATTATAATGCCGATACTGAAATATTTATTATCAAGTTTAAATATATCTTGAATGTCTATATGTTTTTATGTATTTGTACTATACACATTTTTGTAACTGTAAGATATAGGCATATAAAATAGAATTATCAAATCATGGTATATGCAAATCAATACAAAGAGATTTATAAAGGTTCGATTTGATAAAATGAATATGCAACTTTAGAAATTCGATTATTGAAAAATCAAAATCAATCGATGATAAATAACTTCGAATATTAAAATTATTGAATTTAGTACTTAAATAATTCATAAATTCATAATAAATTTGAATGACCTGTTTTTGCAAGACTTATACGTATGTGTTTCGAAGTTTTTAACTCGAGTGGTTTTAATTATAGATAATGTACCCCGGATTTTCCTCATACATACTATTATTTTCTTTGTTAGAAAGGATAAAAATAATGATGACCAATCCAGAAGAATATTAAGTACTTTTTATAAAAAAGGTTATTATTAAGAATCTCTATGTCAAAAATGTATGGATTCTATAAAGCCATCAATTTATGAGATCAGTTAGATATTGATCAAATTTTACTGTTGAAATAAATGTAAGGATATCTCTGTTATTAAAGGTGTGACTATTTATATATTTTCCACGTATATTAAATCAAATACTCGTAAGTCTCGCAATTTCATACTTCTGTAAAATCAGGCAGCAATAATTAATCAGCTTTCAGTTAAGATTTATTCGTGTGAGAACTTAATATCCGCTATCGTACGCATAAACTTTCTTGTAAAGTGCGTGCAAACATGTTTCTAGCATTTATAAATTCAAAATAACAATACTTTCCCATCAGATTTATACTAGATAATGTAACGCGGAATTGGAAAAACTAGCCATATGTGAAAATCTGGAAAACAGAGTTATAAGATGATAAAAAATATCAATACCTAAAGACCATCGCATCATATTGATTATATGTTAATGAAAATCCGTTTGAACATATTTTATTAAACAGTTATAAGGATTATCATCACGATTGAGGTAACGATATCTGACATTTTGTCATTTTTGGCAACTTTGTATCGCAAATTGGCTCGTCATGCAAAGTGCACTTATTGAATTTCTTGATTGCCAAAGCTCATCAGATGTGCGAATTTTATAACACTTTGCGAAATAACAAATAAATTGATATACTTTATTTGTGAACATCATATTTCGACATGTTGAAGATATGAAGACATGGAATTTTATCGTATTATGTATGTAAATTTCACGAAGGTGTTTGAGAAATGGTTTTTATTTATTTAAAGAAATTGCTTTTTTGGGAATCGATTACTTTGACAAATATATATATATATATATATATATAATATAATATATTATATATATACATATATAATAAAATTTATATATTTGATTAATAATTTTGTTATCTCTATTTTTCTTCTTTGATAATCTCAATCTCAGTCTCAGATTATAATTCTGAAGAGTGGTTGAGCAATTCTGTTTTGTAGTTTCCATATATTCATCATCATATTCTACAAAATTATTTGTATTATAAATTTAGTATAATAGGTTCGTCCCATCCTTAACCGGTACGATCGTCTGTTCACTAACCTACGACAACGCTTTATTTTAGGTTTGGTGTAAATGTAGCGCACTGGTTATATATGGGACACCGTCAACTACTTAATATTTTTTAAAAATGTATGTCAAATCTCAAGACTAGTTATGAAATAGTACTTTTA
The DNA here is from genome assembly GCF_003426905.1 of Ctenocephalides felis. Lineage (NCBI taxonomy): Eukaryota > Metazoa > Arthropoda > Insecta > Siphonaptera > Pulicidae > Ctenocephalides > Ctenocephalides felis. Next base: position 28,077,113 of record NW_020536999.1, on the reverse strand, counting down.
TGTATGAACTATCCAATCAAATGCATATTTATGATTGAAACTTTATATTTATAGGCATAAAAAAGTTATAGTACATTCATTTACCGCCGTTTAAGAGTTATTCCATAAGTGTTTGTTTAATACAATAATTAGTTATACTTCTATAAACAATCAATTATTAACGATGAAATAAATCTTCAATGTGACATGCATCGGAGTCATAATAATTCTCTAGGTGAGTTTTTATTTAACTTTCTGACCGTAAGTCATGAGAGCCCTCATTTCCACTCAGCAAACAGTATTAGAGTCAAGGTTGCTAAAAGCACACAAGAAATAAAGAATGGTGTTTTATGTAATGTCCTCGGGGGGTCGATAATATATAAGTCGAGAATCGACTTTATAGAAAAATATGAACCGGAGGATTTGGTGGAAGAGCTAAAGGAAAGATTCATAGATTCATATTCTGAAATGGTACAAAAGTATTTAAACCAAAAGTTCGTATGTTTTATATAGGATTTTGTTGATAAATTGTTTGAAAAATTTACTCATATATATATATATATATATATATATATATATATATATATACATAACTATATATATGTATACAACAAAAAGTATCTCATTTCTGTTAATTGGAAGTTAAATATACATTATGTGGTATTAATATCCCAAATCCGAAACAATTATTTCAAGATATCTGAGTCATCTACCAAAGTATCTACTAGCTCTATTATTACATATTGAGAATATAACGATCATTTAAGTGAAATAAATACATTGCGTTTACCTGTCGATCTCACTCAGAGCAATACCTGTTCTATATACCAATCGCGGAAATTATAAGGTGCTCCACGCGGGCACTGCAATTCTTTCATTGGCGAGATTATAGTCGTTAGCGTTCATTATTCAGATCTTGAGTAGAATCTATACAATTGTGATATACATACATACATACATATACATATGTACACATCAACAGAGAACGCCAAAGACACATTCGCTAAGGAAGTTTTAATAGATTTGCGAATCGCACTAATTAGAAAAAGAGTATAATTAAAAGAGATAATCATAGCGTTCTAGATCCCTCCTCCCATAAAGTAATGCCTAACGGCAAGCCAGATGCGAGAAATACTCTGAGCTTTTAGATGGTATTATACCCAGGCGGTATTGAGTCCGACATACCCAGACAAAAGACTCAGTCTGGCAGGCAAACGTATAAACGTATTTCCTTCGCCATACAAAAAAGAAAACATAAAACATCCATGAATGCACTTGCAACTTTTTAATGAGCAACAAAATATTATATATTAAGTAAATTTTGAGAAGGTGTTATCCTGAAAAAGCTGTTTATAGCTGAAATATACTGCAATTTTAGCAGATATCACATCAAACTAAGCTTCATGTACGTAGCATCTTGCCTTAAGGCAAATTGCAAAAACTTTCCGATATATGCAATTAATTCATCATTAAACTTCCATTCCATTATTCCCTAGTTTAATATTTTTATTATGATGATGCCAGTGTTTGTAAGCACAAATTAGTTTAGGATGTTCTTTAAGATCATGAACCCTGCTACTGTGTAGAGTTTCATTAATTCCGAAGAAACGGCCCGGTCGATCTTACAAAAAACTAATCAGCTCGGCTCTCAACTGATATCTCTCCACACTTTTTGTACTTTTAAATTGATACAGAATTTTTAGCAAAAACTTCTTGCAGAATTTTGCATGTATCTAACAATTATAAAGAAATCGAGCAAAACTGATCATGGAAATACATTGAATGACTTTGAGATCGGTGCTATCAATTTTTTAAACACGGTGCTACCAATTTTTTAAGAAATCGTCGTCGAGGAGTATAAAACTGACTTACATACACTATGTATATACACATATTTTTGAACTTTGGTCTCAAGTGATTCAGAATGACTTGCAACGTTGAGAAAATATAAAATTAGCATGTCGGATAAACGACTTAGGAACATAAAACTCTATACAAACTAGTAGGAAATTGAACTTCTTCAGGAAGTTAAAAAGTTACAATTTCAAAGTTTGGAATTACTTGGTGTCTTATGTGGGTCTCGACTTAGAAATTAACGTTAGATTATGTCTCCATGTAAATCAGCAATAAAAATAAATATCTTCCTAACACTTCTCATTTACTACTTCATTGCACAGAAAATTGATCAGTTGTCTTTTACAGTTTATGAAGAAATTTATCGCTTTAATAATCATTTTATTATTTTATGAATTAATTTCCATGAAACTACGTTTGCCGACTGAATTATGATTTAATGTATGCGTTTAATTGCATCAGTTTCGCTTTTCATATGGATTGCCGAGTTGGTTTTCAGAGTTTTTAATTATTTTCTGCATTAATCAACGTCGGACACTAAGACACGAGCCGCCCGGGGCTGCCTCGCTGAGCTTAAACGAACATGACTGATATATTAACGTTGATAAGTGCACAAGTGTTCAGGAGCAGAAAAACACTAAAGTTAGAAAAGTTTTCTATACAAATTAGTATTGGGTAATCGGAGATGGAGAAATGTTGAGTAATATGCAATTATTTTCCGAAAAATGTTACTTTGACGAAGCATAACGCGTGCCATTTATATGGCGGATTAGCAAAATTTAATGTGGTAGTTGGAATTGTTATTCGTTAATTGTAATCCATAATATTTACAAAAAAGCTTACCAATGGTTATAATAAATGATTTATAATATTTAAAATATATTAAGGAAATATCTTCAGAAGCACAAAACTACGAAACCAATAGAAGTTGTCTCTTCAAAATACTATTGGGTAATAAAGAAAATATTGAAAAATATTTGGTAGATGGTACAGTGGGAAATTAGTAATTTGCATATTTAGTAATAACTTTAGCATAGGTATCATCTTCTCAGATGATTTCCAAAATTAATATATTTTGTAATTTGTTGTGTAAAATGTATATTTTTTTAAGAAAAAATTATATTTATATTACTTACTAATGGTTATTATAATTAAAAATAAGTTCTGGAGCACAAAGTACGAAATTTAGTAGTTTAGTGTTCGAAAGGCTATTGGTAATAATATATTGAGAAATATTGTGTAAGTAGTAATTATTTTGCAAAACTTTATCTAGGTCGTCATCTTCCTGTAACCAGCAAATTATAAAAATTCATATAATTTTCTAATTTGGCTTCAGGTTGGTTTTCATTATAATATTTTATTGTGAATTTCTTTAGTTTTTATTATTAATCCAAATATAATTTTGAACACGACGTTCAATCAATAAATAGTCACATCACTCATAAAACACAAGTTTGCTATTCTGAAACTTTTTCAAATAATTTTTATTTCAGGTGTACTTATCGATGTTTGTATAATCTTACTCATATAGTCTTATTAAATATACACCTAATCATTTCTTTTACTTTATATTTTAATACATTTTTATATATAAATGAAATATTTATATATATTTTATATATAAATAGCAGTTAATTAATAAAATATGCTTACAATTGAACATAAAATAATCTAAAACACATATTAATATCTTAATTAATTTATCATAAATTTAATATCAGGGTATCAAATTGTGAGGGTTTTGAATTAGTGATTTTATTTATATAAATTGTAACAGATTTTTTTATATTATTTATTTAAACTGTAAAATTGCTTTGGACAATGATGGATTAAGCATCATTATTAAATCTAACAGTTTTGGATGTTATAAATATTAATTTAATATTTATGTGAAAAATATCTCAACTCTGTTCATCCTGGAAAGAACTGCTTAATAACGAGACATATAAAGTATCAAAAGGTGAATTTAGTTATCAAATTAATAAAATTTATTTTTTATAAATTTTAACTAAATGAGAAAGTTATTTTGTATCTATAATAAAATAGTTTCTTATAAATTTAATATTTATATTAACTTTTTATATAAGTCCTTTTCCTTTTCCTGACGTATTTTTTACGAATGTATTTCTAAGTACAAATATAGATACATATATCATGAATTAATCAAAATTTTAATCTCGACAAATTTTTGAAATCATTTTTTTTATTGATTTTAATTATTCCCGCAATGTGAACTATTTCGGAATAACATTTTTAATAACGGTTAGCAATTTTAATTATCTAATAATTCTAGTATTGACAAATAAGGCTGATGTAGCAAAATACGAATTAAGTCAGAGCAACTTGTCAAAATAAATCTAGTTGCACAAATATGAACCAACTGGCATAAATACATATAGGGACACTATATATACATATATAGTTATATACTATATTATATATATATATATATATATATATATATATATATATATATAGGGTTTGCAAGTATGTATGGATGTAGGTATCTACTATCTACCTATGTATGAAAATAATTCTATCAAATATAGTAACGAATGGAATGGGCCCGAGGCGTCTAGAGGATCGAAGTTAAACTTATAGTTCATTTCAAGGAAATATAAGGCTTGATTTGTGCGGATATTATGCAAAGTACATCACACACGTCCCGTCAATGCGAACATATTAGAACGCGTTCATAGCCTTTTATATCAACTTTGTGAGATGGATGCCTCCGAGCAATAACTGAGATTCTTAATCTTTACAGAAAATCATTACTTAAAATAAAACTTATTTTTATTAAAATTAAATGATTATTTGATATAGAGATAAAATAAAAGTTATCAAAACCCTCCGACAAATTTTCAAACAAATTGTACCTATATATTACGGATCTTAAATTAAGTAGGTATCATATGCTAATGAAATAAATATAACATATATTTATTTTTATAAAATTTTATAGACGTAAAAAAATGCAAATTATTTGATGTATTTCATTCGTACAGTGGTTTCAAATCGTTGACATTTTCTTGAAAATAAGATGTAGGGTAGAGCGAGTTCACGGATAAAAAGTCTTAATAACGTAACTTAATGGTCCTCCACCGATTTCTTCAAAACGATTGAAGCTAGGATTTTTCTAACAATAATAATTGAAAGTAGAGGGCAAAAGATGTATAACCAGCCGTCATATTGACACTTACGACGTCACTATCAGAACATTAACGTAAAAGTTTGAAAATCCATAACAAATATATTTTCTTTCGTTGTTAGTTTTCTCCTCGTGAGCACTGTTGTTTAGTTTACCAGACGCTAATATAATTTTTAAGTATTGTAATTCATCATTAGTAGCTAGTAACAATTTAAAAAATTATAAATATATATTTAATTTTATTATTAATACAAAAATTAATTTATAAGTTAATGATTCAATAAGAATTTATAGTAAACAATTGTAAGAATGGCATCTGGCCTTATGATGTATATCAAAAGCCAATAAATAAATAAAACTAGCTGTAAGTGGAATTCTGTCTTAAGGCAATTAGGGCATCGTGCCTTAAGGCAAATTGCTGGAACTTCCCGTACCAAAAATTATTATTTTTTTAAAAACGATTAACATTTTTGAAAAAAATTTAATTAAAAAAAATAGATTTGAGAAACTACAAATTTGACAAAAATTACTTTTTTTTTGAAAAAAAAAATTTATATGAAAAAAAAATATTTTTTTTGAAAAAAAATTTTTTTTTTGGATACAAAAATTTTTTTGAAAAAAATGTTTTCTTCATTTTGACATATTTTGGAAATTCTGAACTTTTTTCAAAGCAATCGCACTGCTTGAACTGCTTAGAGACGAAATGTCAAAGCGCGCATGTGCCGCGCCGCCGTCTAACGCATAAGCATTGGTACGGAACCCATAAAAATGTAAAAAAAAAATATACTTATTGTTAAAATCTCTATAAAATATCTGATAATTTGATGTGCATATGTCTAATGATAATTTTTAACCGCCGAACAGCATTATTTTTTACTTTTTTCATTAGATCTCCGAAACCGCTAGACCTACCTCCATGAAAATTTGATCAATTCTACATCTTGTCAATACAAGTAAAATGTTTTTTGAATTATTCAAATCGGACGCTCTGTTCTCTTAAAAACGGAGGTACCGTTCTTGTCACTTTTTGCCCCGTATCTTCGGAACGGCTAGACCTGCCTTTGCCAAAAACTAATCAGCACGTCTCCTTATCAATACGAATCGAATGTTTTTTGAATTATTCAAATCGGTTGATCCGTGTTCCCGAAATCGTCGACGAAAATTTGTATCCGCACATACATACACACACATACATACATACATACATACATACATACATACACATACATACATACACACACACACACACACACACACACATACATCCATTTTTTCTAAGGTATGCCAAAATGTTCAGAAGGTTTTGAAACGTCGAGAAATGCAAAAATTTTCATTTTCGATTTTTTTGCGATTACTATAACTTACCCTACGGGAAGTTAAAAAAGTATACGTGATTCAATTGTTTTATAAAATTTATTGCTAATTTTCAGTTCGATTCAACAGTTTTATGTATATAGCCTTTATAAAAACTAACACGTGGATGGGTCAAAAAGGTCCAACTAAACCTTTAACTTGGCAAAGATGTAAAGAAAATAGTGAATAAAAAAGTATGGTAAGTTAAAAATGAAATTTTATTAGAGCTAAATTAAATAAATAGTTATTCGAATGCTGCTGATGAATATTTCTGAAGGAATACAAAATCAAGGTTATATACAGTGTTAAATGTAATAACTGTAATATGAATTTTACATTTGAGTAATTATATCTATTTATATTGTGCATTAGTTAAATGATGTCGCTGTCATATCGTAAAATCCCTATAAAATTAAAAATAAGTCATTGGATCTGTTTGCCCCCTAGCATTCCCATTACACCCCGCCTATAGGGTATAACGGATCAGGTGACAAATTTCAGAAAAACAGCTCGAAAACACATTTATATAACTAAGCATTAACTTGGAATTTTGCTGTTTGATAGTTTATTTGGTTTCTACATTATAATTAATATAAGTCAAATTGGACCGTTGTGACAGAATATATAAAAATTGTTTCATTATACCAGACTTCCCAGATATGAAAATAATATGTCAATAATTTTTTTTAACTCTGTTTTATTCAGCAATCAAAAATACATAAGAATTCCTATAAGCTAAATTGACAATATTTGAGAGCGATGTTTAAGAAAAACTCCAATGAGATCTTAGTTTAACAATTTAAAAGATGATTATATATTGAAGCAAATCTAAGACTAAATCTAAAGGCCATTGACGTTTCAATCTTCTTACGCCAAATGGTTGGATAATGTCTCCTATTGATGGGTGTGAATGTGATTCCAGTTTACGTCAATAAAAAATAAAAAAAAATTTGCTATCGCTTTTTAATTTAAGAGTAAAGACAGCCTTTAAAAAAATTCTCAAATCTCCTTTTCAACTTCTATAAAGCATAATCGTGAAAGTATTAACGTTAATCAATTCAATTTAAATGTCTGGCTGACAATCATTAAGTTCTTTAAAGTCTCTTGACCATATCCCATTAAAACTGCAGATAAGGATGTAACAGCTGATAAGAACTTCTCCTCATCTTTCCTCAGTGTACACCTATCAGTGTACAATTATGATTACGATTGCCCTGTGAATTTTTTGGTGGAAACAGCCGTTACATTAGTTGCCCATAGGAATTTAAAATGTTGACATTCCCGCCACGGCCGTTTTGCGATTTATCGGTTCTCCTCGCTGATATTGATGAATGAACCGACTCGATTATCTCGTGAGATGTGTGTGAAAAAGGAATGGACTGCGAATGCACGTTATGCAATGATAAATTCATAACTAAACACAGATACGGTTTGAGATAGATTATTTAGTACACCAGGATTCTGTTATCAGGTCACAGAATACGACGACAAATTAAGTAATTATATCAGCAATTTGGAAATTAAATACACATACAATTAAAACCCAGATAAGACGATTTGTCTGTTAAATCGTATTAAGCATGATCGTATTAATGGGATTTTACTGTACGGGTATGTCCAGTTGATGAATTTTTAGATGTAAAAGGTAAGAATGAAATAATAGATGCTGAATAAAATTAAAATGAGATGAATAAGTAATTATAATGGTAATAAAACTGATGGTAATAATTATTAGAAAATAATGATAGATATATTAGGTGATAGTAATGAAAATAAAAATGATAGTCATCAATATTTGAAGTCAGTCATATAGTCAGTCGGAAAGAAAATTGGAGAGTATATAAAGTAAAGACAATGACGGACCTAAACAATTTCAAAATTAAATTGAAAAATTATATATGAAATAAATGAAATAAATGAGATAAAATTCATTATTTTAAATACTATAAATTAAATAAATAAATAAATAAATAAAAAAATACGTAAATAGTATGCAATATAGATAATAGAGTATATAAATAGTATGAAATGTAAAAAGACATGTGAAAAATGCGAAATTAATAAAAAAAATTGTTTTTAAATAATAACATTCAAAAATTATAATGTATATCATAAACTGGTGTAAGTTTAAGTTTTCTTATTGGAGACCAGTTAAAAGTAATTCCAAAAAGTTTTATATATATATAGACTTAAATACTTTTTTGCCAAACAAAAATGGGATTTTGATCACTTTGTACTTTGAAGTTCTCTGAAAATTGTTTAATTTACCTGCTAACTTGACAGATAATCAATTAATGAATCTCTGTAACTTGAACGAAACTATTGAAAAAATATTTCAAAATATATAATAATATATATATATATATATATATATATATATATATATATATATATATCATAAACTGGTATAAATTGAAGTTTTTTTAAGATCAGTTGAGTGTAATTCTTGAAAATATTTTTTTGTCAAACAGTTGAGATTGGGATGTTGATCACTTTGTACTTCGTAATTTTTTAAAAATTATTTAATTTACCTGCTAACTTGATGAAAAATCAATTAATCAACCTCTATAACGTGATGTTATCGTCAATAGAAAAAATATTTAAAAATAATAATACATCATAAACTAGTGTAAATTGAAGTTTTCTTATTGGAGTTGTTCTTATTGAATGTAATTCTGAAAAATACTTTTTTGCCAAACTGTTGGGATTGGAATTTTAGTTAACTCTTATTATATACCTTGTAGTTTTTTAAAAATTGTTCAATTACTTGCTAACTTGATGGAAAATCAATTATCAACCTCTGTACATTGATGTTATATGGGACCAATAACTAAAATATTTAAAACATTAATATATATCATAAACTGGTGAAATTGGAGTTTTCTTTTAAGACCAGTTGAGACTTATAAAAAATTTAATACCAAGATGATTCTTTGAGTTGTCATTTTATGATTAAGACTACATAAATAATGCAGGCAGTATATTAGCAACATAAAATGCTATATAATAATATATTATTTTATAAACAACAATTCAACAAAAAATAAGGATTTTGTCATTAATTTTCTCTAACTAATTATCCTATTTATTAATTAGAACCGTCAAATAGACATATATTTAATGTAGTACACAATAAACTATTTATATTGTTAATGCTTGTTACTGAGTAATTTAATAACTTGTCATGTTTCTCGGTAACAAGTCCAAGACTAAAAAAATAGAACTAAATACGAGACACATATCAATCATACTTTATAACACAGATAGTGAGCAAAAAAATATACTAAAATGAAAAAATAGTTAATAATTATTTTTGTACAAGATTTTACGTCATGTGAATTGCAAAATGAATAAAATAGACTTGAAGAAAATTCTTTAGTACCCATATGCAAGAAAAGTAACTAAATTGGATTTTTATTTTAATTTAAATTTTATTTTTTATTTCATTTTAATTTTAAGTTAGTGTGCAACCCAGCAGTCAGTCATTCTTATTTATGTATTAATTATATATATTATATATGCATCTAATAGTTTTGGCATATAAGTTGAAATTTATAAAAAAAATGATTTCCGCCAGTTTTTCGGTTAAAAGAATCGTTAAAGAATTTTCGAGTAGAAATTTAATGTTGACCTAAGAGACACTTCCTAATATCCATGATATAAATGCATGGCTGTTACATATATTTCAGTTATATATGTAATTATTTCTTTGTAAACATAGTATTTCTGTTTTTCTTTTTTAAGTACCTGTTCTATTTTTTAACTACTCCGTGCTATGGCTAGAGAAAAAAATAAATAAATATATGTATATACTTCAAAACGTGTCAGGTATGGTTTTATTAATTCAGATAGTAAACGTACGACCGAATAAATATTGTTATTAATACAATTCGTTATCTGTGTCCCATATGATATGAAATAAGCCAGTAGCCAGATACTGTCCACTAATCTTCTTCACGGGGGTTCGAACTTCACAGATCGGAATCAGTGATTAGTGAGAAGGACGTCTCAAGAATGCCATGACAAATATCATTTATCATAATAATGAGATGTGTTTTGTTATCTGGTAGCCAACCATATGTTAAACATGGCTATTTAAAAAGAACAAAACATATATTTTGTACGATTCCATATCGGATTCTGCAGGGATATAAAAAGTTAAAAGACCAACGAGTGATGTATTATCAGGCACAGGTTGATATATTAATTACATATGTAATCTAGTGCACCAGGACATATTTTAAATATAATTTTTATGTATAGCTTGTTATATGTTTCTCGGTTCCACTGTAACCCTGAACACATGAATCTTGAAGATGTAATAAAATCTTTGTTTTATTGGAGTTTCTTGAAATTTTGCCACGGGGAAAGCTCGTATAAATGTGGATGTAGTTTACGTATGATGTGGTTTATTTCTATGTTGATATGTTTGTTCCTTCTCTGACATTTTGACATTTGGCAATAAAACACAAAAGTCAAACCATATGAACTATAAAAGGTAAAATTGACTTTGGATGGTTCCTGAACTCATTGTTAGTGTTTGAATACGACTGGCAATCAGACAGAATATGGTAATTTTTTTGACTTTTGAAAATGATACTTGAATAATCACATTTGTTTGCATATATGTTCACATTTTTAGGATCACAGTCAAAAATAATTACACATTGCCCACGAGTTTTCAAGAAATGAACCTTTTCGTTGAACTCTGAATTCATTTTTTTTTAAATCGGTTAAGTTTGACCTTTAAAAAATGTACTAATTGTGTTGGCAAGTTTCATCAAAAGTTAGAGCGTTTAATAATAAGTTTCTTGATATAATTTTGCTGGTGCATTTTACTCGCAATCAGTTCAAATGTTTGTTATACCCGAAAGCTCTAAGATGCAAGAGCAAAATATTTGAACTAAATAATAGCGAAATGCATTAGCCGTTATTGTGTTATTTTTAACTTCCCATAGGGGAAGTTATAGTAATGGGCCAAAAATCGAAAATGAAAATTCTTGCATATCCATACGTTGCAAAAATCGACTTTTTGAGAAAACCAAGTATCCTATTTGAATTATCCAAAAAACATTCAATTTGCAATGACTGGGAGAAGTGGTGATTAGTTTTTGGCAAAATAAGTCCAGCCATTACAAAGATACAGAGCTACATGTACAACAAATGGCAGTTTTTGAGAGAACTAAGTATCAGATTTAAATGATTCAAATATCTTTCTGCTTGTGTTGACAAAACAATTGCTTTTGGGATATTTTTTCATTTCAAAGGTATTTTTTTCAAAACATTTGTTTATTTTTTGTATATCGAAAATAATTCAGATTAAAAGTTCTAATGCGTAATTATATACTTTAAATGATTAATTTCAACTTTGTAATTCAGTTTATATAATTCTTGTAAATATTAGCAAATGTTACAGTAATCCATTTGAAAACATTTAATAATCCTCGAACATTTTCGAAGTACCAGCTATTTGCTTTAAGGCACGATGCCCTTCACCACTAGTTAAACTATTGATTGAATATTCAATCAGATCTAAGTGTTCTATGAAATTCTGTGATATAGTTATCCATAACCTAGTGTTAATGCAACCCTGTGGTTCATATATACAAATGTATATGTACAAAATGGCCTAAAAGGCTAATTTTACTTTAAAGGATATTCTAGCTCTATACTTTGGGGGCGTCCATTAATCACGTGAGGTTTTTAGGGGGAGGAGGAATTTGACAAAAAATAACAAAATACCACGTGGGGGTGGAGGGGTATGGAAGGATATCACGTGCATTTATTTCTTAACTGATTTTTTAAAAAGAATTCAAACATTTTCAAAAAAAGAATAAAAAAATATAGTTTTTACACGTAACTAAAAATACACGTGATGTTTGGTGGGGGTGTGGAAGTAATTTTGAATATCACCACGTATCACCAAGAAGGAGGGGAGTCTAAAAATCCTTAAAAACTAGCTCACGTGATTTATGGACGCCCCCTTTGAAGTACAAAATGATATAATTACTTATTGTTATTAGGCTGGCAGAAGTAGGATCATGTGGTTGCAAGACCAAGCTTTCACGGATAAAATATATAACGGATATAATAGACCAAGCTCATACTTCGACGGATATAATATTTAACCATAACTTTTAAATCCCGATCCTTCCAGTTTGTTATAAATAAAACCGGAACGATCGCGACCGATCTCCGGAGTGCATCAATCTCTATGAAGCGCGAACAGGTTCTCGGTTCTGGTCTGTTTGGGTCCGTTGGGGTCAAATAATTACACGTGTTGCGGGTCAAACGTAGTCGACGCACAAGATTCATTCATGGCTTCGGGAACGAGAAAATAAAACAGGTAAACGACGACAAGACAGAATATAACACACGAGTTGATTGAAAATCTATCCGGTATGTGTCGAACCAGTCGGATGTATGAATGAAATTATTTATGAGCATAGTTCGAGATGAGTATGCTGGACATGACGGAAGTGTTTTGCATCCATCGGTAATTTGGGAGATAGAATAAAAGAGACTCATTTTAAGATTTTTTTAGTGCATATATATGATCATTTCGAAAACATGGAAAACAATAATATAAATAATTATTCGCACTGAATGTACAAGTATATGCGATTAAAAATTAGATTATATATATATATATATATATATATATGTATATATATGTACAGGGTGTCCCAGACCTTAGCGTCAAGACACAACGGGGTGATAGTATTGGTTTTAATTCTCCTAAGAAAATTTAGAAAAAAAGCTCACGTTGTTTGGAAATTATATGTAAGCGATTTACAATAACTTACCCTATGGGAAGTTAAAAATTAACTAGTGGGGTGTATGGCATCGTGCCTTAAGGCAAATTGCTGGAACTTTCCGTACTTTAACGAAATGTTCGAGGAATATCAAATGTTCTCAAATAGATTAATATAAATATTTTAACATAGTCTAATATTTATAAGAATTATATAAACTGAATTGCAATGTTGAAATTATTTGTTTGAAGTATATTAGAACTTTAGTCAGAATTAAAAATAAAATCTGAATTATTTTCGATAATTAGAATGAAATATTTGGAATATATTTCGATTTTGGATATAAATTTTGGAACAATTTTTTTTTCAAAATCAATTATTTTGTTAAAACAAGCAGAAAGTTCTTTGAATCATTTAAATAGGACGCTTCATTCTCTCAAAATCTGCAATTTTTTGCACATTTAGCTTTGTATCTGCGAAACCGCTGGACCTGCCTTTGCAAAAACTAAAACCCGTCAATACGAATTGAATGTTTTTTGGATCATTCAAATTGTATGCTCCGATCTCTCAAAAACTCAATTTCTATTTTCTGCACTCTTTGCTCCATATCTCCGAAACGGCTGGACTTGCCTTTGCCAAAAACTAATCAGCACATCTCCCTATCAATAGGAATCGAACCATTCAAATCATAGATTCAATTCAGAAACCTTCAAAAAGTCGAGAAATGCAAAAATTTTCAATTTCGATTTTTGGACGATTACAATAACTAACCCTACGGGAAGTTAATTAGTATTCTATTGATTAGATTCATTAATAGAAGCTCTATTACATAATAGCTTATTAAAAGCTTTTTAGTTATAATTAAATGTATCATACTAAAAACTAAAATTCTCCAAAATTCATTCTTTCATTTGGAATATCGTACAACATGTATCCCAAGCATCTAAAACAAATCACCAATTCAAGGAACTATAAATTTGAACTGCTTCAGTATGTATCTAAACACTAATATTAAATATACCTCCTTACTAGTATTTATTTTAAAGGCTATAATTTTATCAAATATAGATTACAGATATTAAGCTTGCAATTTCTAAAACTACATATAATTGTGTAAGTACAAGGAATTTGCATTCATGATAGTTGGTAATACTAATGATTATGCCAATAGAGAAAATTTGTTAGATATGCAGATAATTTTAAAAACATTAATAAATATTATTTATAAATACAACTACTAAATCGAATAAAAATGCTATTTACTAGTAACGCATAAAATGTGAAATTTAATACTGTAAAGATCCCGCATTTCAAAGTGTATTGTATTTTATTCTCAGATGCCAAAGGACCATAGTTTGTCCATGCATTTTTTATAATTTCAATACTACTATCCAATCAGTTATATTGGAAAGTGCAAAAATTTTAACATTTGTTTATTTATTCACGAATATTAATGTTCAATAAATATTAAATCTATAGAAAGTGCATTATAGAAATTATGCGATTATTCCATTACCTAAGAATATTATGCATGTTAGAAATCGGATTTGTCTAAATTGATCCGACAGATAAATTAAGCTAGTGTTTTCCGTGTCCTTATAAGCTAAATCTCATATTTCTCTAATATTTACAACCGTATAGAATCCCATAAAGCTACATGACTATAAATAACATCGCTCCATTTCCCATAATGACTTTCATAACACTACCAAACGCCAATGCAGACACAATCGCTTATTTCTTTCTAAAAAAAATCTATTTTCCCATTAAAGCATCAACTCTGATGATTCATCGCCTAGTGAAGCCTATGATATTATCAATTCACCAACAAGAGGCTATTAAAACGCCACTCTTAGTATAGAATTGAGCAACATCCCTCTCTATTTTAATACTAAACTAAAAAAATGCTCAGGCATCAGCCCACGCGCCTCCAGTCCATCAACACATCTAGTCCTAGTCAGGGATCCAGAGGAAAAAATGAAGAAAAAATACACTTATATTTGTATTCTTGTGAAGATTTGTTTATATTTTAACAGCAATGAGAACTTAAACGACTTCTTAAACGACGTGACTTTTTATAGATGGCAACCAAAAAGGTTGGCCCATCTCTATGTGATGAACTTATTATGACAATATCTGTAGTACTGATGAATTTTGATGCTACAATGCAAGCAGGGCTAGTTTCACTGAGAAACATATTGTTATCTATTATTTTAAGTTGTAAAAGATGTTACTGCTACTTGACACCAAACTGCCTGAGCCGGTATCGAGTCTGGAACTTCTGAACATTTGCAAGGAATAAGCATAGAATTCTTTATTTCAACTTGTTGCTTGTTTGTATTTTGTTAATTGGTAATCTTATGGTAAGTTTAGTAAAAGTAATGAAAAATCATGAAAATTATTTTATAAATTAATGAATATTTTCGTCTACCAGCCCGAAGTCTATTTGCGTGGGTTAGAAAATGCCGGATAGGCATTTTCATGTTAGTCAAGAGAATGGGTTTTTGCATGGATACACCTATTATTTTGCTTACGGTTCACACAACTCCCTATTAAGAAGAATTGTTGCCAAATGCCCAGAGTTTATTTTTTCACTTCTTAAGCGATTAACTTGTGGTAAAACAGATTTGTCCATTGAGAAATATTAGGTGTGACTCGGTAATCGAAGGAGTATCTGATAAAGGTTAATAATAAAATCAGGGAATTAAGAATTGCTAATTATCATGGATAATTGGGTATTGTTACAAAAGACAATATGTGCCATCGTTCCTACTTGCGGTATAGAGACAGAAATTATAAAGATTTTATAGAGGATTTCAATAATTGTAAATTTGTACATTGTAATAGTTGATGTGATCATAAAAATTGGAAGTCAATCGTCTTAACCAAGGACCATAACTACATTTTGTAAATGAGCAATGTAAGCGATCCGGCAGCTTATTTTGCAGAAATTAAATTTTGTAATTAAACTACTGCACAAGACTGTAATATTTTAAAGAATTAGTTTTAACAATCGAGTCTATAACCATGCAAAGTTTCATCAATATCCCAGACGAGGAAACCGGAGCTTCTCCTTGTGAGTTTAATATGAAATTCAATTTTGATCCATATGCAAATTGGATAATTTTCAAAAAAAAGCCTGACAATATATGCAATATAAAATATTCATGCTTCATGACGTAAGACTTCAATTTTCAAATTGAAATCTCCGTAACAGACAACTTACATTCATTACCAGTAAATTACTAGTAATTAGCACTTGTCACTTTTGATTTACCGTCAGATTTTATATGGTTTTAGATAAATGCAAAAAATTTATGATAATTAGATTTAGACAAGCAGAAATTCTAAACGCAAATTGATTATTTAAATTTATTGCATAATAATTAATTCATAGGTCGTGCAGAAACTGTAGAGATTAGAAAATGCTTCATATCATTTGCACTTTTTCAATTAGTTGTATGCAAATAGTGGTAATTAATAGATATAAAATAAAGTCAATAAATTTACTATATTTATTTACATATACAAGTGTGTATATATTTGCCTATGGTTAAGCAAGTGATGGATAAGTACCATTATTTTGTATCCTGTCAATTATCTAGTGAAATAGTATGCATGGTCATCGGTTTTGCTTATATTGCAAATCATTACCAGCAAACAAATAGTACATTTAATAAATTCCTAGTCACTATTATACCGTTGGAATTTGCAAAGTCGCTAAGGTATTGCAAAATATATAGAAAATAATATTTATATTCCTAGAGAATAATCGATATGCAATAATTAATCAGGAAAAGAATTTGTTGGTACGGTACCTGGAAATAATTGATACTAAAACCTGTGTTTAAAGTTATTTTATTAAACAAGCTGTAACAAATAATTTAGTTTAGGTTTATTATGTATGTGGAAATTCAATCATGATATGAATGGAGTGCTAATGAATATACTATAAACTATTTATTAAATATATATATATATATATATATATATATATATATATATATACATAATTTATTTTTGTTCCATGCAGGTGATACTTAAGTCGGTCGATAACTTAATTTATTAAGGTAATGTGCTTAATTAGGCAAGAAAATATAATGACTACAAATACATCAGTCTAAATTAATATTTCTAGTTTATATTATTATTAAAGACATCAAACAAATTTCACCAAATTAATTGACAATATTTTAAATAAGCTCTAAAGAAATTAAGAATACATCTTTGAAAAAAATCGGAATTGAAATTGTGCAGTTTTTCCTCAAAATGTATTTTTTCAAATATGAGAATTGTGAGAAAATTGTTCGACTACCTTCCAGTCTTATCCATATACTGATAAGTCGATTTATTAGTTTTAAATCCTTTGAAAATTATAAATTTTTTAATACCAGTACTATTATATAATAACAAGTTAGGATGTTCTTCAAAATTTTGATTCGAGGACGGATTGAAATAGAATAAAATAAAAACTATGTAGTAAGTAAATAGTTATTGACAATATTAATAAATATCAATAAATTTGAGTGGTGTTCTGGTTAACTACACCAATTTTATATATTTTATTATTCTACTATATACTAATAAAATTATCTATATACGTTCACTTTGAATTTTTTATTCTTTTTATTCACTTATTCAACATTATTTAAATTTTGTACTATTTTCAAAATCCAAAATCTCAAAAACTTTAACCATTAAGTTTTTTAATAAGTAATGTATCATTAATTATTTTATTAAAATTATTTTTAACATGTTATCACCATTTCGTCTTTTATTGCAAACGTTATATACATGTATCCCGGACGAATTCCACCTAAGGCTTTACTATTAAGTACTAATTGTAGGCAACATTAATTATAGGCTAATTAAGGCTTCTTATTTATTAAATTCAAGCTCATAGCTTCTTTATTATTACTAAGTTTGTGGATCAATACACAGCACGCATCAAAGTAAAAACTTCCAAGATTCTGGAGGCTAATACAATCAAGTTCAGTACTAATTAATAAGGTACGGCTTAAATTCCAAATATTTTGAGGTAAGCTCTAAATAATATTAAGTTAATATATTATGAATGGTTTAAAGTAAAAAATCAGTCACTAGACGGAGTATTATTAAAATAAAAAACGAGCACATCAACCAGTAATTTTTTTATTCAGGAGTTTCATCCAGCTGTGGCTGGTCGCTCCCGTTCTCCTTCGGTCATTGCTGCGCTATCTCATCCATTCTGCACCTGACTGCCAACTCCAAAACTTCTAAACTTTGGTAGTCCAATTCTTTAACCAAGCAAAGTACTGCAGACAGCAAGTTAGAATTTCTAGCCACTGGCCTCCTCTGAAAACCTTTTAGATGATTTCCAATAACCTGGTTAGTGACACTCAAAGCTGGATCATGAGGTCTGTAATGTTCCGAGTTCGTACTCCATTGGCTTGCAGTTTCGTGCTTTCTCCAGTTCTGGTAGCCTGGTTCTTCTGGTGTTTCCATTCTGGGACTAGTTCTAGGACTTGGACTACTGCTTTCTGAATCGCCTGGCGACCTGGCCAACCTCTGACGACTTGCACTGGCAGACATGTTTACTGATTGAGGGCGAACAGGTCGGGTATCAGCAGGGCGATTCCTGGTCTGATATTGATTGTTGTATGTTTGTTGTTGTGGGTGATGTGATACATATTCAGGTTGTTCTTCTTCGCTTTCTTCGTAATGGTTGCTTTCAGGTTCTGATACTTGCTCTTCTATCTCGTAGTGATCCTTGGATCTGGAGGCTGCTTGGATCTGATTTTGGGGAACGTAGATTCATTAGGCAAAGAAGAGCAACTTATTGGTTAATTGTATAAATACTTGTGGTATATACGTTTTTCATGACCAAAAAAAAAATAATTGATAAACCACCAATAATATTATGGAAGGTTTGTAGTTTATGTTAGACAAGTTATAACCGAATGTATGATTTTAATTATACTACCAAAAAAGTTCATTAACCAAATATCCCAAATAATTATTATTTCCTCAATTAAAAACTATTCAAATCAAGCTTAATTAGCCAAAACGATTATTTCTTCAACCTTGGGTCTACTTGATACCACAAGGTCGCCAAATATCCATATAAAGACAAATTCAGTAAAGACGTCAAGTTAAATATCTGCCCACGCAGAATACATAACAAATATCTATGAACACATGTATAAATAAAGACAGTATTATTCCACAGAGTCTGCGTATAAGAATTGTCTTGAAAAAATAATGAATTCTATTGAATTTTTTATGAGTCATGAACAGCCGATTAGCTTTGCATATGTCTATTCTGTCGTAATATTGATTTTACCTGAACCTGCTCTACTTCTGTGGAATGGATCGAAGGCAATTACGATACAATTTTGTTTGGAGAAAATAATACTAATTAGAAAAATTAGCGAAACATGAAATATTTACCAGAAATTGTTATCAAAACTGGATACAATTAACTAGAAAACCTGTTTAGAAAATTATACAATTAATTCAAGATCTTTCGCATATGCATCGCAAGAGCAATAAACAAGTTTTTAATATATAGAATCGAATAGAAATTTCAATAGTTAAATTAGTAAAAACAAAAACTATTTGTAATATTACAAACATTTTACTTCTAATCAAGATTAAAATTCCTGACAAAGAATTTGTTATAAATCAAAGGCATTTCTCGTTATTAATAGTATCACTATAATAAATATTTACATTTATGTTTTCATTAGCAGTATATTAATAATATTTGTATGTGCATGATTACAATTCACAATGTGACCTTGTCAACTACATGTTAATTACAATGATTAAAATGCAAATGCTGACTAATATAGGCTGGTAGAATGCTATAAACGCATTGATATCACAACTTGGGGATACTAATAGAATTAAGAACTCTAATTAATAAAGAAAAAACGCAAATTTTTAATACTAAACGACAAAAATAGTCAGGTTACTTTAAAGAGCATGGAGTTCTATACCCAAGGTTTCTGGTCCCTGCTTCGAGTTGGTTTGATAAACTGGCTCCTAATATTTGACATAACTTTTCCTTATTATTGCAAGTGTTTATTTACGATCGTATTATTACAGATATAACGCTAATCTGGTTTTGATAAATCACTTTCGTTTTCTAATTAATTGTCTGTGTATATAAATGTAATGCTCTAATGATTTCCTATAGACAACGCAACTAGTCGTGAAAGTGATCGCTGTTCACGCCCATTGCGTCTGAAATAATAATAATAATGGATTAACTTGATACATAGTTTATTAAGACCGTTTAGAACATTTTTGAAATACTTAAGAATTTTGCCAAGAATGCAAAACTGTACCAAAAACCGGATTCTTGTGTGCAAAGCATGACGAATGCCAATAAGCGCTAAAAAATTTATGACTAAGTTGATTGATGACTGAGTACTTTGAAAAAACGTAGACGAAAAGTCAAATTTTGGTTCAGATGCGCACATAAATATACTTTTGACCAAAGGCTAGTAAACCTTTTGCATAACGGTACTCCTGTAAAATTTTGTACTGGTGATTTTTAGAGTGCTCTACAAAAACGATGGTCTGCCAGATTTCAACCCTGCACAACATAGTTGCCCAGGCATATGAAAGTATGAAAAAAAACTTGTTCTTGTAGGAAGTTTGAAAGAGTAAAACAATTAATCATATTCCCGTAAGCTTCACATTTTCATAGTTGCCCAGAAGTATGAAAGTACGAAAAAAAACTTGTTTCTGTAGAAAGTTTGAAAGGGTAAAACAATCATATTCCCGTAAGCTTCAAATTTTTATACGATTTAATTCATTCATTAAGCAGTTCAAAAATCAAATTAGCAGACAATTTTAACCTGCACAAGTACCTGCCAGTGGAGCTGAAAAGTTCACTTTTATGAGCAAGATGTATATGCACTACAATAAACTTTGTTCTATGAAGTTAAAATTTATATATGTGTTTAACTAATTGCATGTGATTTTAAAAAGATGAGAGCAATGCCAGGCGATTCTGCCCAGCCTAAGCCCTTAAATGGCGAGGAAAAAGATGTTATGGGTGAATTTTTTGTTGGCAACAAAAACTTTTGTTTCCTGAAGTTAATAAATAGTATTTTTATTAACAAGACTATGGCTGTGATATATTATAAATTAATTAACTTCATAACTCTATGGTCAAAATGCAAATATATAATTATTTTATGTAACTAACAAGGAAAACCAAACATACTTTCCATACTGTTATCGTTCACCGACTAGTTGCCTCAATGAGCCAATTCATAATTTACGTAATTAAAAATCATTTCCTATAAAAATATACCTATACGAATATATAAATTAATTGTACCAATCTAATATATTATTTTCTCGTTTGTTCAAATAGTTACATACTGTGACAAATGAGAACCTGGTTTCGTAATGTCTTTTGATACAGTCGCGTGCTCTATAAAATTTCTTCCGGATGAAACGCATTAACTTATTGTTGGAAAATTTCTCATAAAATGTGATTGAAATGACAATACAACTGTACTAAACAATAAAAAAGGTAAGGCTTTTGTGCGAAGGCAAAACGCGCTAGTAAAATTCGAAAAAGTAGAACTTGGCACAATAAATATTGTTATGGATATAAAGAATAGAGATTTTTTTTATTGGTCATGAAAACGTTATTCACCTAAATTTTATCATGTACAATATTTATTGAATATTTGTACATTTACACACATATATATATATATATATATATATATATATATATATATATATATATATATATATATATATATATATATATATATATATATATATATATATGTATGTATATATATATATATATGTATGTATATATATATATATGTATGTATATATATATATATATATATATATATATATATATATATGTTAGGGTGGTCCTTAAAATGGTTATTTTCGAATTTCTTTGCTCCCAATTCAACAATTCTCTGAAAGTTTTAGCTCTTAACATTAACGTTTAGATAGAGCGCAATTCAATCAAAGTTTGTATGGAAAGAAGAGCATGGAAAAAATTTTGAAAAATTAAAAAAAATGTTTTAGGTATAACTTAGCGACAAATGAATGAGTTTTATTAATTCATTTGTTCGCTAAATTACATCTAAAAAACATTTTTAAAATTTTTCAAAAATTTTTCATGCTATTTCCATACAAAACCTTGATTGAATTGCGCTCTATCTAAAAGACAATATTAAAAGCTAAAACTTTCAGAGAATTGTTTTTTTATCAATTTGGAACCATTTGAGCCCTTGGAAGCAAGGAAATTCTAAAATGTCCATATTAAGGACCACTCTTATATATATATATATATATATATATATATATATATATACATTATAGAGTATGATTAGTATTAACCAGATTTTTAAAATAGCGATGTTTTGGATATGTTTTTAAGTTTTTTTTTATAATAGAAGAAAGAGACAGAAAAATGTGTTTTATACTGGCATTGATTTGAATATAAAGAATACATATATATATTTTTTTAATTGGTCATGAAAATGTATTTTACCCAAATTGAAATTATGTGAGAAATGAAAAAAACAAAAGCATAAACAAATGCTTGCAAAAGTCAAATTACTGACAATTAATAAAAACGGTTTTTTATAACTCTACTTCAATATTTATATCATTCAAATATACCTCTTCTTCTGAAAAAGGCACATTATCCAAAGATACAAGATTAGGCAGCGTCCTCAACACGATTAATCTATAATTTGGCAATTGAGCGCAAGGATTCTCCTCGAGCCAAAGTTTTTTAAGTTTCGGCAAATTTTGCAAATAACACAGCTCATTCAGATCCGCTATTTTGTTTTGTCTTAAGTACAGTTCTTGCAGATTCCAGCATTCCTCGAAATCAATCAACCTTGATATTTTGTTGATGCTCAAAGCCAAGATTTCCACGGATGGCATACTTCTTAAAATCGATACGTCCTCCAATTCTGTGCCCCAGCAATTGAGTTTTTTCACGGAACCAATATCGCATTGTTTGGTTCTTGCAGAGACCATGTCGGATGTTAATCGAGCCATATTAATAAAATTAAGTGTAAATGACTTATGAATAATCACTTATAATTTTGTGACTGTTTTTAATAACAAATAATTTAATTTGAAACCTTTGTAGAAATTTGTGTGTACACATTCGTTTGTTTAAGGATTGTATTTTGACAGTACATCATTTCAGCTGATTACATACACATAACCTAAATCCACAATCATTTTATACGGCATAATACACTTGAATCACACCATTTCGAATATATTTTCCCAAATGCAACATAGCTGTGTTGTATTAATAACAAATTAACTTCATAAAACTAGGTTTGAACCTAAAAACATATAATAGAGAAGCGTCTCTATCTCTATCATGTCACGTCATCGTATTTCAGCGTGTTTTCATAGCTAAATATATAAACACTGTACACAGAAACTGAACGAATGAATGCACAATTAATTATCAAAGTATTACTAATCCATTTTTATCAAAAAATGCCTTGATATACACTTGCTTTGTTGTGATAGAGCCATGTATGTAGAGAACTGTACAGAAATGACTAAGTTGAACAGCGAAGCCAACATAGCGCAGATACAAAACTCGGTGCCGTACAAGGCGTGGATCGGTCTACACGCGAGGCGCTCGTTCTAGAACGAGAGCCCGACGAAGAAACATTAGAAAATATAGAGAAAAATTCAAAATACTCTAATAAAACGTATTGTACAATATGAAAATGTTATAAAACAACACGGCAAAACTACGAAAAATTCCGTTCATTACTTCAGGTACTTTTTAAATTAAGTCAATCTTTCTATCTTCGACTAATTACAATTCAGTATAAAATATCAATGAATTTTCCAAATAAACGTGATAGCTATTTGAAAAATTACATGGCATTTTATTACAAGCCAAAATATAATAAAATCAAAATATTGAAGATAAGATAAAATATGTTTAATATTTCTATATTTTTTTAACTTCCCGTAGGGTAAGTTATTGTAATCGTCCAAAAATCGAAATTGAAATTTTTTGCATTTCTCGACGTTTTGAAGGTTTCTGAACATTTTGGCATACCTCAGAAAAAAATGGATGTGTGTGTGTGTATGTATGTATGGATACAATTTTTCATCCACGTTTTCGGGCGCACGGATCAACCGATTTAAATGGTTCAAAAAACATTCGATTCCTATTGAAAGGGAGATGTGCTGATTACTTTTTGGCAAAGGCAGGTCTAGCAGTTACGGAGATAAAGAGCAAAGAGTGCAGAAAATAAAAATTGAGTTTTTGAGAGAACGGAGCATCCGATTTGAATGATCCAAAAAACTTTCAATTAGTAATGATTAGGAGAAGTGTTCATTAGTTTTTGGCAAAGGCAAGCCGAGCCATTTCGAAGATACGAGACTAAATGTGCAAAAAATGGTAGTTTCTGAGAAAACTAAGCGTCCGATTTAAATGATTCAAAGAACTTTCTGTTTGTCTTAACAAAATAATTAAAAAATTAAAAAACTAATTAAATTTTTCAACATGAACTTTAAAATTACTTGGTTTTTTACTACGTTCTCAATTTAAAAAATATCAAAAATATTGATGTTGAAACAATATGTATGAAAAATACTATTTTTTATTGCTAGTTTCTATCTGGTAATCCAAACTAACAAATTGTGATCGTTGCTTTTGATACTTCTTAAGAATTTTTATCAATTTCGAAATATTTTTATTAGAATGTCTCTCTAACACAAATGATATATATTTTACTTTTAATGCAGTACTGCCGGAAAGTGCTATTTTTACCTCTACTTATTTTATTTCTTTATTTTTTAGGTAAACCTAGATATATTTTTAATAATAGAATCTAATTGATTTAATAATCAAATGTAGTTATAATTATCACTTGGATAATCTTACTGATAAAGATTTCTCGATAGAAGTATCAAGCTCTCTTACTAGAAGTCACACGGCCGTGAAAGCTGCTACGTTTTGAATATTTAATTAAAATTATGCTTTGATGTCGAGAATATTTGAAACAATGAAAAAATACTAATAAACTTTGGGAAAATCGAGAATTTTGCGCATTTATGTAAAAACTTGATAATTTGAGAATTTTTGTGTAAAGGTAAATATGGGTCGGTACACTCAAAAACAGTAGTACAAATATACCGTTTCATAAACGCTTCTATTTTTTTAAATTTTACATGTTTTACAAAATAACGAAAACAGTAGAAAACACATAAAGCTCATTTTTTGAGTAACCTTTAAATTTCACGTTTCTTCAAGAACTTTTAAATTATAACTAATTATATAATTGATATGAGCGTTCCTGGTGTAATAGTTAAGTTAACAGACTCTTGATTTTAAACCCCGATCTGGACAACTTGCATCGTGCAGTAGCGATGTCCATTTATACTTGAAAATAAAGATAAAAAATGTGTCTAATTGAAAATAGCACATTTAGAGCACTGTGATGTGAAATGGCAATGTGGATTATTTTGTACTTTTCTACTCTGAATCTAGTTGGAGTTTAACTTAGGTCATGCACCAGTTCTAGGTCAGTACTATCCATTTTATAACTTAGTCACGTGATTTGTTTTTTTTTATAAATCGAATACCGATTTCCATCAATTATTTTTATGTATTTTTATGAAACGATTGCAGTGTGAACCATGCCTAATTCGAATTTATACGGGGGTATCACTCGATTTATATCCGTGCTCTATCTGTGTGGGTTCGTTTCGACGCGTTCTGACCTCGAAACGTAGAGAGCGTAAACGTTTCACGCACACAGGCAAATCTACGTTGTATTTCCAAAGTTCTGTTTCGACATTTTCTTATGTTTTCTGAATACAAGGAAAATCTGGACGAAATATATAATTTGAAACGATTTCTAATTGTTAATGAATGAATAGAGAATTTTGCAATACAACAATTGCAATTAACCCCATATTACACACAAAAAATATTTTTAGAAAAAATGTTGGGTATTAGTGAATCATTTTGGCAAAATTTGAAGAATCTTAAATGAACCATTACCATTAAACCATTAAATGAGTCACACATTAGCATGTACCATGCAATTGTACATTTCAAATGTGGATCGATTATTGGTATTCAGCAAAAAATAATTTGAGGAAACTAAAAAACTTTTGAAATATCAAAGTATTTGAGAACACACAAATAGTAGCCTGAACATCAGCTCTAGTTGGTTTCTATTTTTTTAAAGCATTTCCTATTTTACAATCCTGAATAAATTCGCCACATTTTTATGGAACTTGTCAACAACTTTATGCATTTTGTTTGAAGGAGGAAGTAGAACAATTTGAAAAATGTTAAATTCATAGTTCAAAAAAAGTTTTAATTATTCAAAACTTGGGGCAATTGTGTCCTCTAGAATTGAGGAGTTGGAGCTTAAATTAGCTCACGCTTCTGGGAGCAGTTCAACCCATTTTATGATTCAGCCATATGATTTGTTTTTTTTTTAATAAATTGTAGACCGATATCAATCGATCATCATTTATGAGTGGGGTCCTCGAAATTGATAAATAGTGTTCCAAAGTTTAAATGAATGAAATTAATGAAAATCAAGAGCATAACTGAAAAATGGTCTCATTTTCACCAACGCTCGAAGATGCATTTAAAAGCTCATATTTTCAAAGTACACGAGGTAAAGTTTATTTTTTTACGTTTTTTGTCATAATAGTTATGGTTAACGTTGAGTTCTGCGATACCCTGTATATAATATATATTTTTCAAAATCTATTTCAAATTTAAGTGACTCAATAAGAGTGTTGGTTGATTGGTTTTGCAAGACGATTGGTCCCAGTCATTTCTTTAGAATTAGCAAAAAGATCAAAATTTCATCTATTTTCTTGCAAAAAAATCTTTGAACTGGAGGTAGAGATCTTTAGTTTGGTTTTGTCTATTTTTTTTATTAGCAAACTATCAAGTATTTTATCATTTTACAATCCTGATTAAGTGCTCTTACTTTTCATGGAGCCAACATACTATAGTGCAATTTTTAAGGAGGGACGACTCTCAATGTCGAACATTTTTCAAAATTTAAATCTTAGTTTAACAATAAGTTTTATTATTGAACTGGGTTTCTAGAAATATTATTTATGATTACGATTTCAAAGTTAAATTAACAAATTAATAAAAGTTGATCACCATAAACCATAGAATTGTCAATTTCACCAAAGCTCTAAGTTGCACTTAAAAGCTCAATTTTCAACACGTGAGGAAATGCTTCTTTTTCAATTTGTTTTTATAATAGTTATGGTCAATAAATATTATCACCCCATTTTGGCTTAACATTGAGTTCTGGGATACCCTGTATTTAAATATATATATTT
>NW_020536999.1:28021075-28048669 GCF_003426905.1 Ctenocephalides felis | reverse complement strand
TAATATTTGAAGTCAGTTGTCAAGAAAATTGGAGAGTGTATAAATATTATAAAATGTAAAATAAAATGTCGAAAAAATGGCTAAAATGCGAAACCAATATTTTTTTAAATAAATTAACATTCAAAATAAATAATGTACATGTATATCATAAACTGATGCAAGTTTAGGTTTTCTTATTGGACACCAGTTTAGTGTAATTCTGAAAAATTGATGATAATCAATTAATCAATCTCTGTAACTTGATGTTATACGAAACCAATAAAGAATATATTTCAAAATAATAATATATATCATAACTGGTGTAAATTGAAATTTTCTTATTGGAGATGTTCTGAAAAATGCTTTTTTGCCAAACAGTTGGGATTGGGATGTTGATCACTTTGTACTTTGTAGTTTCTTAAAAAATATTCAACTTTTAGAATGTGATGAATATATCAACTTTTGTAATGTGATGTTATCGACGAAATCGATAAAAAAATATTTAAAACATTAATATACATCGTAAACTGGTGAAACTAGAGTTTTTTTTATGGCCAGTTGGGTTCTGAAAAATACTTTTTTGCCAAAAATTTCAGATTGGGATGTTGATCAACTTTGCACTTCAAAGTTTTATGAAAATTATTTAATTTGTCTGCTAATTTGATTAGCTTAATAATACCTTTTTAATGTTATCGACGAAATAAATAAAAAAATATTTAAAACATTAATATATATCATGAACTGGAGTTTTCTTTTAAGACCAGTTGGGTTGTATTCTGAAAAATACTTTTTTGTCAAACTGTTGGAATTGGAATGATGATCAACTCTTATCTTGCAGTTATTGTTCAATTCACTTGCTAACTTGATTGGAAAATTATTAATAAACCTCTGTAATTTGATGTTATACTACAGATTTGATATAAATATAAGAAATATTTATAGTTTAATTAAAATCTCTACAATGACACAAAAAATACTTTCGTTCTTCTGTTTTTATGAAGATGGTTCACAACTTAATAGATGGATGATTCGTTTAATTGTCAATTCATAATTGGGACTCCCTAAATAATGCTAGTAGAAAAATATTATTTGAACAACGAATTCAAATTTAACGTACAGTAAATAAAACAAAAAATAAGGATTTTATCAATAATTTTATCAAACTAATTATCCAATTTATAAATTAGAACCGTCAAATAGACTTTATATATTTTATGTAGTGCACAAAGGACTGTTTATATTGTCAAGGTTCATTACTAAGTAATTTTATAGCATGTCAGATTTCTCGGTAACAAGTCAAAGAGTAAAAAGTAAACCAAGACATTTATCAATCATACTTTATAACATTCATGCGTACCCAAAGTAGTTTATATGGACAAAAAGGTTAATGTACCAGAAGAAAATTAGTTAATTATTTTAGCAGAAATTTCATGTTATGCAAATTTTCATGGAAAAGAAAACATGAAGAAATCAAAGGAACTGCTATGCAAGAAAGTTGCCTAAACGAGTATGCGTAAGGATTTAATTTTTACCAATGTATTCCTGCATGAAGAGCCATCAAAAATCTACTCGTACGATTCAAATTTTAATGATGTAAATTCATGGATATTTTTAGTTATATGTGTAAATATTTCCTGCTATACACACCATTTCTGTTTTTCTTTTTTAATTGTCTACTCTATTTTTTAAAGTCTCTGTGGGCTATGTAGAAAAACATATAAATAAATACATCTAGTTGAAGAGAGTGTCAGATATGGTTTTATTAATTCAGATAGTAATCGTACGACCGAATAAATATTGTTATTAATACAATTCGTTATCTGTGTCCCATATGATATGAAATAAGCCAGTAGCCAGATACTGTCCACTAATCTTCTTCACGGGGGTTCGAACTTCACAGATCGGAATCAGTGATTAGTGAGAAGGACGTCTCAAGAATGCCATGACAAATATCATTTATCATAATAATGAGATGTGTTTTGTTATCTGGTAGCCAACCATATGTTAAACATGGCCATTTAAAAAGAACAAAACTTATATTTTGTACGATTCCATATCGGATTCCGCAGGGATATAAAAAGTTAAAAGACCAAGTGATGTATTATCAGGCACAGGTTGATATATTAATTACATATGTAATCTAGTGCACCAGGACATATTTCAAATATAATTTTTATGTATAGCTTGTTATATGTTTCTCGGTTCCACTGTAACCCTGAAAACATGAATCTTGAAGATGTAATAAAATCTTTGTTTTATTGGAGTTTGTTTCTTGAAATTTTGCCACGGGGAAAGCTCGTATAAATGTGGATGTAGTTTACGTATGATGTGGTTTATTTCTATGTTGATATGTTTGTTCCTTCTCTGACATTTTGACATTTGGCAATAAAACACAAAAGTCAAACCATATGAACTATAAAAGCTAAAATTGACTTTGGATGGTTCCTGAACTCATTGTTAGTGTTTGAATACGACTGGCAATCACACAGAATATGGAAATTTTTTTGACTTTTGAAAATGATACTTGAATATTCACATTTGTTTACGTATATGTACACATTTCTAGGACCACAGTCAAAAACAATTACACAATTGCCCCAAGTTTTCAAGAATTGAAACTTTTCGTTGAACTCTGTATTTAAATTTTTTAAAATCGGTCGAGTTTGACCTTTAAAAAATGTACTAATTGTATTGGCAAGTTTTATCAAAAGTTATAGCGTTTAATAATAAGTTTCCTGATATGATTTTTGCTGGTGCATTTTACTCACAATCAGTTCAAATGTTTGTTATACCCGAAAGCTCTAATGTGCAAGAGTAAAATATTTGAATTAAATAATAGCGAAATGCATTAGTTGTCATTGTGTTATTTTTACCTTCCCGTAGGGTAAATTATAGTAATGGACCGAAAATCGAAAATAAAAATTTTTGTATATCTTTACGTCGAATTTTTGAGAAAACGAAGTATCCTATTTGAATTATCCAAAAAACATTCAATTTGCAATGATTGCGAGAAGTGGTGATTAGTTTTTGGCAAAGGCAAGTCCAGCCATATCAAAGATACAGAGCTAAATGTACAAAAAATTTCAGTTTTTTTGAGAACTAAGCATCCAATTTGAATGATTCAAATAACCTTCTGCTTGTGTTGACAAAACAATTGCTTTTGGGATTTTTTTTATTTCAAAGTTATATTTTTTTCGAAACATTTGTTTTTTTTTTGTATATCAAAAATAATTCAGATTAAAACTTCTAAAGATCACTTATATACTTTGAATAAATAATTTTAACTTTGTAATTCAGTTTATATAATTCTTGTAAATATTAGCAAATGTTACAGTATTTATAATAATATATTTGAAAACATTTAATATTCCTCGAATATTTTGTTTCGTTACGGGAAGTACCAGCAATTTGCCCTAAGGCACGATGCCATACACCACTAGATAATCTATTGATTGAATATTCAATCAGATTTAAGTGTTCTATGAAAATTTTGTGATATAGTTATCTTTAACCTACTATTATTAACCTAGTGTTTATGCAACCCTGTGGTTCATATATACATATGTATATGTACAAAATGGCCCAAAAGGCTATTTTCAGTTAAAAGAATATTCTAGGTATATACTTTGGGGGCATCCATTAAACACGTGAGGTTTTTGGGGAGAGGTTGGGGGGTTTTGACAAAAAATCACAAAATACCACGTGAGGAAAGGGGGTTATGGTAAGATATCACGTGCATTTATTTTTAAATTAATTTTTTAAATCATTTAAAAAAAAAAAAAAAAAATTATAGTTTTTACACGTAACTAAAAATACACTTGATGTTTGGTGGGGAAGTGGGGGTAATTTTGAATATCACCACGTATCACCAAGGGAGGTCCAAAAATTCTTAAAAACTAGCTCAAGTGATTAATGGACGCCCCCTTTGAAGTACAAAATGATATCATTACTTATCGTTAATTAAGCTGGCAGAAGTAGGATCATGTGGTTGCAAGACCAAGCTTTTTCCACGAAAAGATCATACTTCGTTGGATAAATTATTTAACCATAACTTTTAAATCCCGATTTATCCAGTTTGTTATAAATAAAACCGGAACGATCGCGACCAATCTCCGGAGTGCATCAATCTCTATGAAGCGCGAACAGGTTCTCGGTTCTGGTCTGTTTGGGTCCGTTGGGGTCAAATAATTACACGTGTTGCGGGTCAAACGTAGTCGACGCTCAAGATTCATTCATGGCTTCGGGAACGAGAAAATAAAACAGGTAAACGACGACAAGACAGAATATAACACACGAGTTGATTGAAAATCTATCCGGTATGTGTCGAACCAGTCGGATGTATGAATGAAATTATTTATGAGCATAGTTTGAGATGAGTATGCTGGACATGACGGAAGTGTTTTGCATTCATCGGAAAATTGGGAGGTGGAATGAAAGAGACTCATTTTAAGATTTTTTAGTGCATATATACGATCATTTCGAGAACATAGGAAACAATAATATAAATAGTTATTTGCACTAAATGTACAAGCTCAAATGGTTCCAAATTGATAAAAAACAATTCTCTGAATGTTTTAGATCTTAATATTAACGTTTAGATAGAGGTTTTCTATGGAATTTCTATGGAAATAGCATGGAAAAATTTTCAAAAATTTTAAAAATGTTTTTTAGATTCAATTTAGCAAACAAATGAATAAATAAAACCTCACTCATTTGTCGCTAAGTTATACCTAAAACATTTTTTTTTAATTTTCAAAATTTTTTCCATGCTCTTTCCATACAAACTTTGATTGAATTGCGCTCTATATAAAAGTTAATATTAAGAGCTAAAACTTTCAGAGAGTTGTTTTTTATCAATTTCGAACCATTTGAGTCCTTAGGAGCAAAGAAATTCGAAAATGTCCATGTTAAGTACCACCCTAATATATATATATATATATATATATATATATATATATATACAGGGTGTTCCAGACCTTTACGTCAAGTCACAACGGGGTGATAGTATTGGCCTTAATTCTCCTAAAAAAAATTAGAAAAAAATCTTACGTTATTTGGAAACTATGAGCGATTTACAACAACTTACCCTACGGGAAGTTAAAAATTAATTAGTATTCTATTGATTAGATTCATTAATAGAAGCTCTATTACATGGTAGCTTACTAAAATCTATATAGTTCTAATTAAATGTATCATCCTGGAAACTAAATTAATGTATAGCAATATTGTGTGCCATTTAATATTAAATAATATTTAGAAATGAAACCGTAAATCTCAAGTATCATCTTAAAAACTTCAAAATTCTTTCCTTCATTTGGAATATCTCAAATTCAAAGCATCTAAAACAAATCACCAATTCAAGAAACTATAAATTTAACCTGCCTCAGTATGTATCTAAAGACTAATATTAAATATACATACTTACAAGTATTTATTTTAAATGCTATAATTTTATCATATATAGATTACAGATGTTAAGCTTGCAATTTCTAAAATTGCATATCATATATATTCTGTTCTGTGCAAGTACAAGAAATTTGCATTCGGGATAGTTAGTAATACTAATAATTATGCCAATAGCGAAAATTTGTTAAATGTGTAGATGATTTTAAAAATATTAATATATATTATTATTACTACTAAATCGCATAAAAATGTTATTTACAAGTAACGCATAAAATGTGAAATTTAATACTGTAAAGATCCCGCATTTCAAAGTGTATTGTATTTTATTCTCAGATGCCAAAGGACCATAGTTTGTCCATGCATTTTTTATAATTTCAATACTACTATCCAATCAGTTATATTGGAAAGTGCAAAAATTTTAACATTTGTTTATTTATTCACGAATATTAATGTTCAATAAATATTAAATCTATAGAAAGTGCATTATAGAAATGCTGCGATTATTCCATTACCTAAGAATATTATGCATGTTAGAAATCGGATTTGTCTAAATTGATCCGACAGATAAATTAAGCTAGTGTTTTCCGTGTCCTTATAAGCTAAATCTCATATTTCTCTAATATTTACAACCGTGTAGAATCCCATAAAGCTACATGACTATAAATAACATCGCTCCATTTCCCATAATGACTTTCATAACACTACCAAACGCCAATGCAGACACAATCGCTTATTTCTTTCTTAAAAAAATTCTATTTTCCCATTAAAGCATCAACTCTGATGATTCATCGCCTAGTGAAGCCTATGATATTATCAATTCACCAACAAGAGGCTATTAAAACGCCACTCTTAGTATAGAATTGAGCAACATCCCTCTCTATTTTAATACTAAACTAAAAAAATGCTCAGGCATTAGCCCACGCGCCTCCAGTCCATCAACACATCTAGTCCTAGTCAGGGATCCAGAGGAAAAAATAAATAATCAGTACATTCATATTTGTATTCGATAAGATTTTTTATGTTGTTAAATGAGAATTTAACGAATTCTATAAACTGTTGCACTGACTTCTTAAACTACCTAGTTTTTAATAGATGGCAACTAAAATCGTTGTCCCATCTCTATGTGATGAACTTATTATCAAAATTTCTGTAATACTGATGAATTTTGATACAACAATGCGGTCAGGGCTAGTTTCACTGAGAAACATATTGTTACCTATTATCTTAAGTGGCAAAAGATGTTACTGCTACTTGACATCAAACTGCCTGAGCCGGTATCGAGTCTGGAACTTCTAAAGGTTTGCAAGGAATAAGCATAGAAATTCTATGTTTCAACTTGTTGCTTGTTTATATTTTGTTAATTAGTAATCTTATGGTAAGTTTAGTAAAAGTAATGAAAAATATTTTTAGTATGTTTTCCTCTACAGTGACCAGCCCGAAGTCTATTTGCGTGGGTTAGAAAATGCCGGATAGGCATTTTCATGTTAGCCAAGAGAATGGGTTTTTGCATGGATACACCTATTATTTTGCTTACGGTTCACACAACTCCCTATTAAGAAGAATTGTTGCCAAATGCCCTCAGTTTATTTTTTTCAGTTCTTAAGCGATTAACTTGTGGTAAAACAGATTTATCCATTGAGAAATATTAGGTGTGACTCGGTAATCGAAGGAGTATTTGATAAAGGTTAATAATAAAATCAGGGAATTAATTATTGCTAATTATCATGGATAATTGGGTATTGTTGTAAGAGACATTATGTGCCATGGTTCCTGCTTGCGGTATAGAGACAGAAATTATAAAGATTTTATAGAGGATTTCAATAATTGTAAATTAGTACATTGTAATAGTTGATGTGATCATAAAAATTAGGAGTCCATCGTCTTGATCACAGGACCATCACTACATTTTGCAAAGGAGCAATGTAAGCGATCTGGCAGCTTATTTTGCAAAAATTAATTTTTGTAATTTAACTACTTCTCACATAAAATTTTAAGGATTTAATTTTAATGATCGAGTTTATAACCATGCAGTTTCATCACCATCCCAGACGAGTAAACCAGAGCTTCTCCTTGTGAGTTTAATATGAAATTCAATTTTGATCCATATGGAAATTGAATGATTTTCTAAAAAAAGTCTAACAATATATGCAATATAAAATATTCATGCTTCATGACGTAAGACTTCAATTTTGAAATTGAAATCTCCGTAACAGACAACTTACATTCATTACCAGTAAATTACTAGTAATTAGCACTTGTCACTTTTGATTTACCGTCAGATTTTATATGGTTTTAGATAAATGCAAAAAATTTATGATAATTAGATTTAGACAAGCAGAAATTCTAAACGCAAATTGATTATTTAAATTTATTGCATAATAATTAATTCATAGGTCGTGCAGAAACTGTAGAGATTAGAAAATGCTTCATATCATTTGCACTTTTTCAATTAGTTGTATGCAAATAGTGATAATTAATAGATATAAAATAAAGTCAATAAATTTACTATATTTATTTACATATACAAGTGTGTATTTATTTGCCTATGGTTAAGCAAGTGATGGATAAGTACCATTATTTTGTATCCTGTCAATTATCTAGTGAAATAGTATGCATGGTCATCGGTTTTGCTTATATTGCAAATCATTACCAGCAAACAAATAGTACATTTAATAAATTCCTAGTCACTATTATACCGTTGCTTAGCGAATTTGCAAAGTCGCTAAGGTATTGCAAAATATGTAGAAAATAATATTTATACTCCTAGAGAATAATCGATATGCAATAATTAATCAGGACAAGAATTTGCTGGTAGGGTACCTGGAAATAATTGATACTAAAACCTGTGTTTAAAGTTATTTTATTAAACAAGCTGTAACAAATAATTTAGTTTAGGTTTATTATGTATGTGGAAATTCAATCATGATATGAATGGAGTGCTAATGAATACACTATAAACTATTTATTGAATACAATATATATATATATATATATATATATATATATATTATATATATATATATATATATATTTATATATATATATATATATATATATAATTTATTTTTGTTCCATGCAGGTGATACTTAAGTCGATTAAGTAAAAAGTTAAACTAATCCTAATAATTTATTAAGATAATGTACTTAATTAGGCAAGAAAATATAATGACTACAAATACATCAGTCTAAATTAATATTTCTAGTTAATATTATTATTGAAGACATCAAACAAATTTCACCAAATTAATTGACAATATTTTAAATAAGCTCTAAAGAAATTAAGATTACATCTTTGAAAAAAAATCGGAATTGAAATTGTGCAGTTTTTCCTCAAAATGTATTTTTACAAATATGATTATTGTGAGGAAATTGTTCGACTATCTCCCAGTCTTATCCATATACTGATAAGTCGATTTATTAGTTTAAATCCTTTGAAAAATATTTATTTTTTAATACCGGTACTATTATATTGTAACAAGTTAGGATGTTGTCCAACATTTTGATTAGAGGACGGATTGAAATAGAATAAAATAAAAAATATTTAGTAAGTACATAGTTATTGACAATATTAATAAATATCAATAAATTTGAGTAGTGTTCTGGTTTTATATACATTTTTTTATATTTTATAATTCTATCATATACTAATAAAATTATCTATCTACGTTCACTTTAAATTTTTTATTCTTTTGGGCACCAACAACACTTATTCAACAGTATTTAAATTTTGTACTATTTTATAAATCCAAAATCTCAAAAACTTTAACCATTAAGTTTTGTATAAGTAATCAATTTGTATCATTAATTATTTTATTACTATTATATTTAACGTGTTATCACCATTTCGTCTTTTATTGCAATCGTTATATACATGTATCCCGGACGAATTCCACCTAAGGCTGTAATATTAAGTACTAATTGTAGGCAATATTAATTATAGGCTAATTAAGGCTTCTTATTTATTAAATTTAAGCTCATAGCTTCTTTATTATTACTAAGTTTGTGGATCAATACACAGCACGCATCAAAGTAAAAACTTCCAAAATTCTGAAAGCTTATACAATCAGGTTCAGTACTTAATTAATAAGGTACGGCTTAAATTCCAAGTAGTTTGAGGTAAGCTCTAAATAATATTAAGTTAATATATTATGAATGGTTTAAAGTGAAAAATCAGTCACTAGACGGAGTATTATTAAAATCAAAAACGAAAACATCAACCAGTAATTTTTTTATTCAGGAGTTTCATCCAGCTGTGGCTGGTCGCTCCCGTTCTCCTTCGGTCATTGCTGCGCTATCTCATCCATTCTGCACCTAACTGCCAACTCCAAAACTTCTAAACTTTGGTAGTCCAACTCCTTGACTAAGCAAAGTACTGCAGACAGCAAATTAGAATTTCTAGCCACTGGCCTCCTCTGAAAACCTTTTAGATGATTTCCAATAACCTGGTTTGTGACACTCAATGCTGGATCATGAGGCCTGTAGTGTTCCGAGTTCGTACTCCATTGGCTTGCAGTTTCATGTTTTCTCCAGTTCTGGTAGCCTGGTTCTTCTGGTGTTTCCATTCTGGGACTAGTTCTAGGACTTGGACTACTGCTTTCTGAATCGCCTGGCGACCTGGCCAACCTCTGACGACTTGCACTGGCAGACATGTTTACTGATTGAGGACGAACAGGTCGGGTATCGGCAGGACGATTCCTGGTCTGATATTGATTGTTGTAGGTTTGTTGCTGTGGGTGATGTGCCACATATTCAGGTTGTTCTTCTTCGCTTTCTTCATAATGATTGCTTTCAGGTTCTGATACTTGCTCTTCTATCTCGTAGTGATCCTTGGATCTGGAGGCTGCTTGGATCTGATTTTGGTGAACGTAGATACATTAGGTAATGAAGAGCAACTTATGTGTTAATAGTATAAATACTTGGGGTACATACGTTTTCATGACCAGAAAAAAATAATTGATAAACCACCAATAATATTATGGAAGTTTTATAGCTTATGTTAGGCAAGTTTTAACCGAATATATGATTTTAATTATTCTACCAAAAAAGTTCATTAACCAAATATCCCAAATAATTATTATTTCCTCAATAAAAAAATATTCAAATCAAGATTAATTAGCCAAAACGATTATTTCTTCAACCTTGGGTCTACTTGATACCACAAGGTCGCCAAATATCCATATAAAGACAAATTCAGTAAAGACGTCAAGTTAAATATCTGCCCACGCAGAATACATAGCAAATATCTATGAACACATGTATAAATAAAGACAGTATTATTCCACAGAGTCTGCGTATAAGAATTGTCTTGAAAAAATAATGAATTCTATTGAATTTTTTATGAGTCATGAACAGCCGATTAGCTTTGCATATGTCTATTCTGTCGTAATATTGATTTTACCTGAACCTGCTCTACTTCTTTGGAATGGATCGAAGGCAATTACGATACAATTTTGTTTGGAGAAAATAATGATAATAAGACTTAGTGAAACATGAAAATTTTAACAGAAATTGTTATCAAAACTGGATACTGTTAACTAGAAAACCTGTTTAGAAAATTATACAATTAATTCAAGATCTTTCGCATATGCATCGCAAGAGCAATAAACAAGTTTTTAACATATGAAATAGAATAGAAATTTCAATAGTTAAATTAGTAAAAACAAAAACTATTTGAAATATTATAAACATTTTATTTTTAATCAAGATTAAAATTCCAGACAAAGAATTTGTTATAAATCAAAGGCATTTCTCGTTATTAATAGTATCACTATAATAAATATTTACATTTATGTTTTCATTAGCAGTATATTAATAATATTTGTATGTGCATGATTACAATTCACAATGTGACCTTGTCAACTACATGTTAATTACAATGATTAAAATGCAAATGCTGACTAATATAGACTGGTAGAATGCTATAAACGCATTCATATCACAACTTGGGGATACTAATAGAATTAAAAACTCTGATTAATAAAGAAAAACGCAAATTTCAAGTAATAGATATGTTACTTTGAAGAGCATGGAGTTCTGTACCCAAGGTTTCTGGTCCCTGTTTCGAGTTGATTTGATAAACTGGCTCCTAATATTTGACATAACTTTTCCTTATTATCGCAAGTGTTTATTTACGATCGTATTATTACAGATATAACGCTAATCTGGTTTTGATAAATCACTTTCGTTTTCTAATTAATTGTCTGTGTATATAAATGTAATGCTCTAATGATTTCCTATAGACAACGCAACTAGTCGTGAAAGTGATCGCTGTTCACGCCCATTGCGTCTGAAATAATAATAATAATGGATTAACTTGATACATAGTTTATTAAGATCGTTTAGAACATTTTTGAAATACTTAAGAAATTTGCGAAGAATGCAAAACTGAACTAAAAACCGGATTTTTGTGTGCAAAGCATGACGAATGCCAATAAGCGCTAAAAAATTTATGACTAAGTTACTTGATTGATGACTGAGTACTTTGGATAAGCACATAAATATACCTCTGCAAATTTAGTAAACCCTTTGAATAACAGTGCTTCTGTAAAACTTAAAAAAAATGTACTGGTGATTTTTAGAGTGCTCTACAAAAACGATGGTCTACCAAATTTCAACCCTGCACAACATAGTTGCCCAGGCATATGAAAGTATAAAAAAACTTGTTCTTGTAAGAAGTTTAGAAGTGTAAAACAAAAAATTTTGTGCCCGTAAGCTTAAAATTTTTATACGATTTAATTTTTTCATTGAAAAAATCAAATTGCCAGACCATTTCAGCCTGCAGAAGTATCTACACTGGCAGATGGAAGGTTCACTTTTATGAGCAAGTATATGTATCAAAATAAACTTTGCTCTATAAGGTTGAAATTTATATATTTATTTGTCCAACAAAGCAATTTTAAAAAGGTGTGTACAATTCCAGGCGATTCTGTCCAGCCTAAGTCCCTACCAGGCGAGGAATAAGATGTTATGGGTGGATTTTTTGTTGGCAACATAAACTTTTCTTTCCTGAAGTTAAAAATAGTATTTTTATTAACCACACTATAGCTGTAATTTATTATTATTAATTAATTCACTTCATAACTCTTTGGCCAACATGCAAATTTATAATTATTTTATGTAACTAACAAGGAAAACCAAACATACTTTCCATACTATTATCGTTCACCGACTAGTCCATTCATAATTTACGTAATTAAAAACCATTTCCTATAAAAATATACCTATACGAATATATAAATTAATCGTACCAATCTAATATATTATTTTCTCGTTTGTTCAAATAGTTACATACTGTAACAAATGAGAACCTGGTTTCGTAATGTCTTTTGATACAGTCGCGTGCTCTATAAAATTTCTTCCGGATGAAACGCATTAACTTATTGTTGGAAAATTTCTCATAAAATGTAATTCAAATGACAATACAACTGTACAAAACAATAAAAAAGCTAAGGCTTTTGTGCGAAGGCAAAACGCGGTAGTAAAATTAAAAAAGTAGAGCTTGGCACAATAAATATTGTTATGGATATAAAGAATAGAGATTTTTTTATTGGTCATGAAAACGTTATTCACCTAAATTTTATCATGTACAATATTTATTGATATATATATATATATATATATATATATATATATATATATATATATATATATATATTAGGGTGGTCCTTAATATGGACATTTTTGAATTTCCTTGCTCCCAAGGGCTCAAATGGTTCCAAAATGATAAACAATTTTCTAAAAGTTTTAGCTCTTAATAGTAACTTTTGGATAGTGCAATTCAATCAAACTTCGTATGGAAATGGCATGGAAAAATTTTGAAAATTAAAAAAAAAAAGTTTAGGTATAACTCAGCAACAAATGAAATAAAAGTGAAAATTCGTGTCATTTTTTATTGAAAATTCGACGTTCTGCAAAATTTTTGAAAATTTTTTCATGCTATTTCCATACAAAACTCTGATTGAATTGCGCTCTATCTAAAAGACAATATTAAGAGCTAAAACTTTCAGAGAATTGTTTTTCTATCAATTTGGAACCATTTGAGCCCTTGGGAGCAAGTAAATTCTAAAATGTCCATATTAAGGACCACCCTAATATATATATATATATATATATATATATATATATATTATAGAGTTTGATTAGTATTAACCAACCAGATTTTTGAAATAGCGATGATTTGGATACGTTTTTAAGTTTTTTTTTAAATAGAAGAAAGAGACAGAAAAATGTGTTTTATACTGGCATTGATTTGAATATAAAGAATATATATATTTTTAATTGGTCATGAAAATGTATTTTGCCAAAATTGAAATTATGTGAGAAATGAAAGAAACAAAAGCATAAACAAATGCTTATAAAAGTCAAATTAATGACAATTAATAAACATGTTTTTTTACAATTATACTTTAATATTTATATCATTCGAATATACCTCTTCTTCTGAAAAAGGCACATTATCCAAAGATACAAGATTAGGCAGCGTCCTCAACACGATTAATCTATAATTTGGCAATTGAGCACAAGGATTCTCCTCGAGCCAAAGTTTTTTAAGTTTTGGCAAATTTTGCAAATA
The DNA here is from genome assembly GCF_003426905.1 of Ctenocephalides felis. NCBI lineage: Eukaryota > Metazoa > Arthropoda > Insecta > Siphonaptera > Pulicidae > Ctenocephalides > Ctenocephalides felis. The sequence continues at coordinate 28,034,713 of NW_020536999.1, read as the reverse complement.
ACACAGCTCATTCAGATCCGCTATTTTGTTTTGTCTTAAGTACAGTTCTTGCAGATTCCAGCATTCCTCGAAATCAATCAACCTTGATATTTTGTTGATGCTCAGAGCCAAGATTTCCACGGATGGCATACTTCTTAAAATCGATACGTCCTCCAATTCGGTGCCCCAGCAATTGAGTTTTTTCACGGAACCAATATCGCATTGTTTGGTTCTTGCAGAGACCATGTCGGATGTTAATCGAGCCATTTTAATAAAATTAAGTGTATATGATTTATGAATAATCACTAATAATTTTGTTACTGTTTTGAATAACAAATAATTTAATTTGAAACCTTTGTAGAAATTTGAGCGTACACATTCGTTTGTTTAAGGATTGTAATTTGACAGTCCATCATTTCAGCTGATTACATACACATAACCTAAAATCACAATCATTTTATACGGCATAATACACTTGAATCACACAATTTCGAATATATTTTCCCAAATGCAACATAGCTGTGTTGTATTAATAACAAATTAACTTCATAAAACTAGGTTTCAACCTAAAAATATATAATAGAGAAGCGTCTCTATCTCTATCATGTCACGTCATCGTATTTCAGCGTGTTTTCATAGCTAAATATATAAACACTGTACACAGAAACTGAACGAATGAATGCACAATTAATTATCAAAGTATTACTAATCCATTTTTATCAAAAAATGCCTTGATATACACTTGCTTTGTTGTGATAGAGCCATGTATGTAGAGAACTGTACAGAAATGACTAAGTTGAACAGCGAAGCCAACATAGCGCAGATACAAAACTCGGTGCCGTACAAGGCGTGGATCGGTCTACACGCGAGGCGCTCGTTCTAGAACGAGAGCCCGACGAAGAAACATTAGAAAATGTAGAGAAAAATTCATAATACTTTAGTAAAAGGCATTGTATAATATAAAATTGTTATAAAACAACACGACAAAATTACAAAAAAAACCCTTGACTATTTCAGGTACTTTTTAAATTAAGTCAATCTTTCCATCTTCAACTAACTACTATTCAGCATGAAATATCAACGAATTTTCCAAATAAACGAGATAGCTATTTGAAAAATTACATGGCATTTTATTACAAGCCAAAATAAAATTATAATACAGAATAACAGAATATGTTTAATATTTCTATAATTTTTTAAATCTTATTTTTGAACAGAAATCAGAATTTAAGGGATGTTGTAATAGAATATCTTCAGCTTTTTAGAAGGCAATCTCATACTTGGTCTAATTATATTTGATATAATAATAGAACATTTCCTAAAGGCGACGATTTTTAGGAAGTAATCCCATACTTTATCTAATTATATTTGATGTATTTTTATTAGAATTGTTATCTAATATTGACATTACAAATTTCATTACAAAAATACAATATGTAGGAATAAAATGATTCTTAATTATCTAACATCAAAGTTATATTTATTTAAATAAAATGCATGTAATTTTATTACGAGCCAAATTCAAATAATCACATAATATGAGGTGATAAGATTGAGGTAGAAATAAAATATGTATGATATTTCAATAATTTTTTTAATATTTTATTTTTATTTTCATACATCACTTCACGATACTTCACCTTAAGCACGTCACTCTATAAAAGGCAATCTAATAATTGGCCTAACTCTATTTAATACATTAGTATTAAAATTTATGTAATACTGATGATATAATTTTCATTTTATTGTATCACTAGAAAACGTAAAAGTAGAAAAAATGATAAATTTTTCAACAAAAACCTTAAAATATAAATAAAAAAAATATGTATGAGAACTGTAATTTTCTTCATACATCACTTCACGATACTTCACCAAGCACCTCACTCTATAAAAGGCAATCTAATAATTGGCCTAACTCTATTTGATACATTAGTATTAAAATTTATGTAATACTGATGATATAATTTTCATTTTATTGTATCACTAGAAAACGTAAAAGTAAAAAAAATGATAAATTTTTCAACAAAAACCTTAAAATATAAATAAAAAAATATGTATGAGAATTGTAATTTTCTAATGTTTTTTTATTTCTTGTTTTTGCAATAAAAAAAAATGTTGTATGAGAAATGCTGTTACTTCGATATTTTTTAACAATTTTCATCAAGTTTGATATAATTTTCATCAGACAATATGTTTTAATTTTAATCAGGATTTGCCAGAAAGAGCTATTTTCTTTTATGAACATATTTTTAAAATTAATTAAATCAAGTAAAACTAAAAATATTTTTTAATGTTGAAAACTAATTGATTTTACAATAAACTTGTATAATCTCATCAGTCAAGTTACCTGGATAAAAGTATCAAGCTCTCTTACTAGAAGTCACACGGCCGTGAAAGCTGCTACGTTTTGAATATTTAATTAAAATTATGCTTTGATGTCGAGAATATTTGAAACAATGAAAAAATACTAATAAACTTTGGGAAAATGGAGAATTTTGCGCATTTATGTAAAAAAGTAATAATTTGAGAATTTTTGTGTAGAAGTAAATATAGGTCAGTATACTCAAAAAAAAAAAAAATAGTACGCATAAACGATTTATGATTTTAATGAATTTTACATGTTTTATAAAATAACGAAAACAGTAGAAAACACCTACAGCTCATCTTTTGAGTAGCTTTTAAATTTCACGTTTATGCAAGAACTATAAATTTTATCTATTTAATATATATATATATATATATATCTAATTTATATCTGATTATATAATTGGAATGAACGTTTCATGATGTAATCGTTAAGGACTCTTGATTTTAAACCCCGATCTGGACAATTTGACATCGTACAGTAGCGATGTCCATTTTTACTTGAATTTTTTTTTGCATAGTTTTATTGTCAATCAAAATAATATACATTTACTTGAAACTAAAGATAAAAAATGATTCCAATTGAAAATAGTCCATTCAGTGCACTGCGATGTAAAATGGCACTATAGATTATTTCACATTCTTCTTTGAATCGAGTTGGAGTTTAACTCAGGTCACGCATCTGCTCTAAGGCAGTACTACCCATTTTATAACTTAGTCACATGACTTGTTTTTTTTTTATAAATTGTCTACGGATTTCCAACAATTATTTTTATGTATTTTTATGAAACGATGGCAGTGTGAACCATGCCTAATTCGAATTTATACGTGGGTATCACTCGATTTATATCCGTGCTCTATCTGTGTGGGTTCGTTTCGACGCGTTCTGACCTCGAAACGTAGAGAGCGTAAACGTTTCACGCACACAGGCAAATCTACGTTGTATTTCCAAAGTTCTGTTTCGACATTTTCTTATGTTTTCTGAATACAAGGAAAATCTTGGACGAAATATATAATTTCAAACGATTTCTAATTGTTAATGAATGAATAGAGAATTTTGCAATACAAGAATTGCAATTATCCTCATATTATTCGCAAAAAAATATTTTTAGAAAAATGTTTGCTACTAGTGAATCATTTTGGGAAATTTTGAAGAATCTTAAATGAACCATTACCATTAAACCATTAAATGAGTCACACATTAGCATGTACCATGCAATTGTACATTTCAAATGTGGATCGATTATTTGGTATCCTCACTTCTGCAAAAAAAATTTAAGTGAACAAAAAAACTTTTGAAATATCAAAATATTTGGGAACACACAAATAGTACCCTGAAAATCAGTTCTGGTTAGTTTCTATTTTTTATATATTCAACCTATCAAGTATTTTACCATTTTACAATCCTGACTAAATTCGCCAAATTTTGATGGAACTTGCCAACAACATTAGTGCATTTTCTTAATGAGAGTCGCGAAAAGTAGACAAAATTTAAATTGATAGTTTAACAAAAAGTCTTATTTGATAGAAACTTGGGGCAATTTTGTCATTATTTTTGACCGGGGTCCTAGAAATGTTATTTATGATTACGGATTCAAAAGTGAAATGAACAAAATTAATGAAAACTAATCACAATAACCAAAAAATGGCCTCATTTTCACCAAAGCTCTAAGGTTCACTAAAAAGGTCATAATTTTCATACTATGTGAGGTAATCTTTCTTTTTTTCATTATAGTTATGGTCAATATTATCACCCCGTTTCGGCTTAACGTTGAGTTCTGGGATGCCCTTTATATAATTTTTTTTCAAAAACCCATTTCAAATTTAAGATCCATTTAATGTGATTTAATAAGAGTTGGCGTTGATTAGTTTTGCAAGACGATTGGCCCAGTCATTTCTTTAGAATTAGCAAAAAAATCAAAACTTTTGATTTATTTTCTTGCAAAAAATCTTGAAACTAGTGGTAGATCTTTAGGTTAGAATTCTATTTTTATTATTAGCAAACTAACAAGTATTTTACCATTTTACAATCATGATGAAGTGCGCCGACTTTTGATGGAGTCAACACACTTTAGTGCATTTTTTTAAGGAGGGACTCTCAAAGTCAAACAATTTTCAAAATTTTAAATTCTTAGTTTAACAATAAGTTTTATTTTATTACGATTTCAAAGTTTAAAATAACAATAATAATAAAAGTTGAACACAATAACCATAAAATGGTCAATTTCACCAAAGCTCTAAGTTGTACTTAAAAGCTCATAATTTTCAAACTACGTGAGGTATTGTTTTTTTTCAATTTTTTCCATAATAGTTATGGTTAGTACAATACTATCACCCAGTTTCGGCTTAATATTGAGTTCTAGGACACCCTGTATATACCTTTATGCCAAAAAACCTATTTCAAATTTAAGAACTATTTAATGTGACTTGGTAATGGTTGGCGTTGAATTGTTTTGCGAGACGATTGGCCAAGTCATTTCTTTAGAATTAGCAAAAAAGATCAAAACTATTGGCCTATTTTTCCGCAAAAAATCATTAATCATGTTGTAGAGGTCTGCTTAATCGTTTCTTCGTAATTTTGTGGAAAAAAAAATTCATGCAATTTTATGGTCTTAACGAACATCTTAAAATATTATGGGACTATAAAAAGTGGTTATATATAATGCAAAAATGCATCACAGTTTTCTGAAAGATGTTATTCAGAAATATACATTGTGTAAAGTTTCCGATAAATATAAAAAAATATAATTATTAAAAGCCTTTTACTTAGTAATTATCTATCTATGTATCATATTATTTACTTAAAATTGACGCATTGATTGAAAATGTCAATGTAACAATTACCTATGACAATTTAATATTTCCGAGTACCTTGACGTGTGTCTAATCACGGCAGACACTTGTGTCTTATGGTCTTTAGCGAAAGCAAAAATAATTTATTCGACGATGAAATTGTGGCCTGAGACAATCGGACGAGTGGGCATCTAACTTTAATCATATTTCACCATCATTAAATGACAAGAGGTCCATATTTGCATACATTGCGGATTATAATAATAAACTTTAATATATTATAGAGTTAGGAAAGTCGCAAAGCTCGTAACTTTTTACAACTTCCTATTAAAGTTGGCAATTTAACGCTATTGTTTCTTCCTGCTAGCACTTTTCCATATTCGGACGAAGGAATGATAGTGTTTTTAAAATTTAATAAACCGGTATATATAGTTCGATTGGCTTTTGAGTTTTTGTACATGATTTTGTAATATAAATTGTTTATTACAATGATTGGTTTGATTGTAACATGTGCCAATATCTACATTTGATAATTGAAAGTGGTTCTGAAAGCCTTGCATTCCAGATACATACAGATTCAATCCAGACAATAAACAACTAATTGTAAGTAATATACACATGCTAAGTAGAAATATATATATATATATATATATATATATATATATATAGTTTACCCATAACTTTAATAAATAAATTATGCTGCTCACTCTCCCTAAATCACTTTTGAGTTTTAAACCTTACAAAATATTCACATTTTTAACTTCCCGAAGGAGAAGTTTATGTTTTCATCAAAAAATTCGAATTGCTAATTTTATGTTTTCTCGACGTTTCAAGCCATTCTGAATCGAATGAGACCAAATTTGGAAAAAGTATGTGTGTGTGCGTGTATGTGAAGAGATTTTTTGTTTCAAAAATTTAAAAGCCACTCGATGTATCTCGATGAGGACTATTGTTTGTCAATTTTGTGCGACGATCGGCCAAGCCGTTTCTTTATAAATAGCAGAAAAGTGAAAAAATTTTCGTCTACGTTTTAGCCCGCAATTCTGAATCCATTTTGAAAATTCAAAAACCGTTCGAAAGATATTGGTTGGGGATCATACTGATTAGTTTTTGGTACAGATCGGTCGGGCCGTTTTCTTGTAATAAAGTTAAAAAAAAAATTTGACAATTTTTATGATTATTTTTTTGACGGTAGATGCCATAGTCTTCTATATTATACTAAAATATTACGGCCCTACGACAACTGGTTTAAATTTAAAGATTCGTCAAGTTTATATGGTCTCTTTGGCATTTATCAAAATTAGAACTTTCATCGACGTTTGCTCAAAAAGGCCTGAAGCGATTTCAGATATTTAAAAAGCATTTGATGTATCTCGATGAGGATTATCGTTTAAACGGTTAAACGAAAGGTTTAACACTTTTTCTCAAATTACAAAGAAACGGCTCGGCCGATCGTCGCGCAAAACTGAGAATTCTCAATATTCTGAAAATAAACAAAGTCGTCATACGTATTTTTCTTCCTTTGTTGTTATGCTCCAAAATACACTTGGTCTCTAACATGGGTTACTTTGCACCACTATATTCAGTGAATCCTTTCCTCATTTTTGCTGTATTCCATATTTTGCAACCATTTACCCTTCTTCAATTCACCCGAAATGCAAATTATGCATTGGTATTTTCATATAAAAATATATTATTTTCCAGTGGACCATCGGTTGACAAGTCCTCTGAAAATTCGTCCCTGTGCTCGTCTCCGAACTGGCAACAATAGAGCAGTGAATGTCATGTTAGATTATAATTAAAATCAACATATGTTAATCTGTGCACGTACATTTGCATGACTATGTCTTATTTCATATCTGTTATTATCATAATGCCATTGTGCTCAGAATGATTTGTAGTCCTGGCAGTCGCTCGCTTCGCTTAATGCGACCACTCTTCTAACATCTAATAGATTCCAAATTTGAAAAGATCGGATTAGAATTTGCACAAATGCACGAATGACGTGCACATTGTGGAATACGTAGTAATAGTCAGATGAACCGGTTAACCACGAGTTAGGCGTATTATGTGAAGACTCTTTTGACCTGACGAACTAATTAAATACCAGGAGGTATCAAGAGAGTATTTGGCCTCTCGTGTCGTTAGTTAGTTTTTGTTGAGCAACCGCATAAATTAATGCTATACCTTTTAGGCAAAAAGGTAATGCCGTTATAACAAACGCGTGCTTTTAATTATTATCTTTTTTTGTATAATGTTTTCGTGTAATAAAGTGTCGCCATAGCTTCTGTCGTTCATTAGGTCGACTCGACAGGAGAGCGAACGTTACGCAGTAGAATCGGACCACGTAGGTATCTTGATCTTGCCACTTTGACGTGGAGTTAAACATCGAGGGAGAAATTTAAATATTTAAGCTAATTATTTCAAAAATTAATTTGAACGAAGATTGAATTAAGCAGGATTCCATAAATTGAAGTAACTCAATGCAAAACTCGCCATACCATCCTCATCTTATCAAGATATGATCATACAATATCAAACAATTCTGGATAGGAATATTTCTAATTTGATATTATTATATTATTTTTAAAAATTGTTAATTAAATTAATCATTTCGATATTGATATTCTATAAGATGACCATATTTTTTTAGGTCAAAACCGGGACGTGAATTTTTAGTTACTCTAATCCGGCACAAGAGGAGGAAGGGTGGGCTTTAAAATAACAAATTCTATTAAAGGATGCACAAAACTGTTTTTTATTTGATTTTTAATTAAAATTGCAGACTTTTAGCAAGAACTTTATTATTAGTTTATATGTAATACTCTTCTCATCTATATTATATTATATCTTATATTTTTCAATCTATATTTGTTTTGCTTCTGAGCCTCGTATAAAATTGTTTTCAATCGAAAAAATTAGCACTTGTTCGTTTGTTATCATAATTATGATAATTTATCTATTAATTTTAAAAAACCCGGGACAATCCGAGATCAAAAATCTAAATACTAGACAAATATTGCAACTAGAAGAACCAGGAACACAAGATGAAAATCCGGGATGTACCGGCAAAGCCACGATTATTCTATAAAATTCTGATTTCAAAAATATATTCAAAAACAACTATTTTACTTTGCTATATATATTGATATTTGAATTACAAGCTCCTTTTCTCATTTCTGCACTGATAAAACTTTTCGAACACCCCACCTCGAAAGATCTCGGGTTAAATACAAAAAGCCATAGTCAAATTTTGACCAATGGTAAAAAAACAATATAAAATGATTGAATCAATATAAAAATTCAGTCGAAATAAATATTATGAATGCAATGAGCTTTTCCACTTTTACGCGAGCTTTTTGGATCATTTTATAATTGTGAAACTTAGAAAATTATATATATATATATATATATATATATATATTCGTCAAATTAAATTATTTGATACCTTAGGAAACTTGATAAGTGCAAACATCATTCAGCAGCACAACAAAAGAGTTAAAACATATTTATAGTTCACAATGAAACTATTGTAAATACTGAAAATTATAAAAATTATAAGTTGAAAATTTGTTCAATAAAATTAGAAAATGATGTATTTCCCATCTGTTATCAATACACACAACCACCTAAATGTATTATATTATATTATAATATGGATAATATTATTATGCAAATATGATGATTTAGTACAATTTAAAACAAAATTTGATTTATAATCCAAATGATTTTAAATTTTCAATTACTTCTTCTCCTTCGATCGAGCTCCCTGCATTCCTCGTAAACAAAATTACAACACCGAGCACGTGTGTTTGTTTATTATCCGGAATACAAGAGTAATATCAAAAACGTGATTCCAGCAACAGAATTATTTCCTACGAATTAATTAGTGGTATCGCAGAGAAAATGCAAATGAATCCAATCATTGCTTGACTGAGATTGTAATTTCAAATATATGACTATGTCGTTGTTTATTTGCGCCGATATCAAAATAATGATCATTTGAATATCGACAGAAATGGATTGAATATAGAAGATAACTAGATTACCTTCGACATTACTTGGGATAATAATTATAACTATTTATAATAATATTCAATATGTGTACATTAGGGTGGTTCTTAATATGGAAGTTTTCGAATTTTCTTGTTCCCAGGGGCTCAAATACAAAATTCTCTTATGTATAAATAACTTTGGTTGGAGTGCGGACTATATTAACGTTAATATTAAGAGCTAAAACTGTCATTTTCCAAATTTTTAGCAATTTGGAAGCATTTGAGACCGAAAATTCGAAAACATCCACATGGAGGACTCTAAGGACATGGAACACCTATACATAATAAAATTTTTAAGTAAACCCATATTATAAACGTTGAACAAGAACAGCCGAATTCAATTACAAATGAAGTCTATCTGCTCCTTCAAGAGTGTTTATATCCAGAACTATATTATAAATCAGAGAAAAACACGAATATACTTAAGTACATATGTTACTCTTCGTTTCAATAGTAATTTATACAGTCATAAACGTAGAAATCTCCATCAATTATGACTTTATGATGTATATCCATATGCTGTACATCTCAATATTGAATCTTCATGACATTTTAACGATGCACTCAAATGATTTACAGTATGGCTTTTTGTTAGATCCGCTGCTTTTGATGTCAAATAAAAGGAGTAATTTAATTAAATTTAAATAAATTAAATTAACAACAACTATAAGAATTGAGAAAGCCATCCATAGCCATGAATGTGCTAGAAATAACAACAGGTAACTTTGTTTGAATGATATCGAAAGGTACTGTATAGCAGGATCAACCATGATTTATAGCAACAATTTAGGTTTGTTATTTAATTAATATTGTTTACGTAATATAAATGAATGTTAAAGATTATTTTTTAAATTCTGAGTATTTAGCAATAAATAACTAGTTAACAATCAGCAATGAGGTTTTGTGATCAAACATAATATTGACTTTCGAAAATTTCTAAATATATTGGAAAATATAATTCTAGTAAATAAATTCTATTGATTGTTATTTCACTACCTATTAATCATAATTTATTAACATGAATTATAATTTATGTTATCAATTAGTCTCTAGTGAAAGGAATCAATCACATTACGATATTCAAAGCTCAATAATGTTTATCCAATGCACTTCGATTATTATTACAAGTTATTTCGTTTAGTAGTCGGAAAATAATTAGAAAATTTTACAATGCTGCATTTCGTAATCGCCTATTTGATTTATAGCAAAGAATAAACTTTGTGTTCTGAGCCGTCGTGAAGATGTCTAGCTATCAATTACAGAATAAATAGGTTTTCAGTGAGTTGTTCCATCGGTATAATTTTGCAATAATACCAGGTAATACATAGCAATCACAAATAATGAAAACTACTAAGAAAGTCAGGTGTACAATGAGATTCTAAAGATCGACACATTAAATACCAACTGGTCATCATTTAAATGACTTAATTTTATATACACATTTAAATATCCAGAGAAACATATTTTCCGATAATATGGTTTCCGTTCAAATTTTACTGCTTGTTTCAAGAAATATTGTTATATTATTCAAGTAGGTGTAAGGCAATTTACCAACTCATATTTTATGCTTTACAAGTTTAGAAGAAACACTAAATGCTGAATATGGAATGTGAATCCATATAGTGTTGATCAGACACCATCAATCACTTTTTTTGTAAAAAATGTGTAAATTATTTTTTTTATAAAGGTTCAAATGATAATATATTTTTTAGAATTATTTAAATAATAACAGTAGGTATATATCATTCGAAGTATTGAGAAAAAGCTATTAGTGACGCAAAAATGACGCAAAATTTGAAAACTTTGCAAATATGTTTGAAAAATTAAAAAAACTTATCGTACCATAGTTTAAAATTATAAATTTAAATTAATTGATTTATTATAATATCAATTAAATGATTATAAAACACATCTTACACAAATGTACATCAACAATTTTTATAGTATTATACATATATACTAGAAATGCAATTGATAAAAAATATTAAATTATAAAAGTATTATTGTATTATTATTAATTACCAACGATTTAGAAAAAAATCTATTTTGTTGGATTTATATCATTTTATATAGGCAATACGAATACTAGATTATATTCCAAAATATTTTCATTTATTTCATTTTATTCCGAAATATTACCATCTATTATATTTAGAGCTAATATTTGTGAAAAAATATATTTAACTTAAATTTGAATAAATTTAATTTTTCTTGAAAATTGAACTATAAAGTAGTTAAAAATATCGTAACTTTATCGTAAATTGTTTCATAAAAAGTCAAAATCAAATAATTTATAAAATTTCTATTTGTTTAATTCTCTAATACTTTAGAAGGTTTATTAGGAAAATTAAACTAATTTTTTCCAGAGTTTTTGTAAAAGGTATGTAGACACGAGAACTCTATAAGGTCTAAGACGACTTGCATAGGCTCTTTTATCTAATAAATTCTAATTTACCTAAACATTGAAATTTGAGACATAATAACTTATATTTTCATCAATACTGTAAAAAGTAAGTTTCTTATCAATATTAATTTTTAGATTTTCTGACTTTTTAAATTTCCATACTAAAATATAATTTACTAAAAATTTTAACCCTTTCTCCGGGCGGGATGCCGCTCTTTTACCTAATAAATTCTAATTTACCTAAAAATTGAAATTTGAGACACAATAACTTATAATGTTCATCAATACTGTAAACAGTAAGTTTCCTATCAATATCAATTTTTAGATTTTCCGACTTTTTAAATTTCCACACTAAAATATAATTTACTAATAACTTTAACCCTTTAGACTCGGATGTCGCCGCTTTGGCGGCAAAATTCATATAAAGCTCGGATTTCGCGAGTGGCAAGTGTTAATACACTTTGTACTGTTATAAGTGTGAAATAAATGATATAAAATTCCTTATTTTAATTACTATATTACTTCTGTTTTGTAAAAATATTAATTATAATTTAGTATAAGTATGTATGTATGTACGCAAGCGTTCTGTGTATATATGTGTGTATAATAGTAATAAGTAAAAATATATAGATGTCTTAAAGTAAGTCTGTTACATAAAATTTAGATTTTATTTTTGTTATAATTGCTGTGATCTCTCATACCAGAACAATTGTCTGACTGAGATACAGTACGTATGAATTATATCAAATAAATAAATAAAAAAAAATACATTTTTTTCCTCAGGCGTTTGAAAAAACTTTAAAATAACTGCTAATAGTTTTTCCTTCAACTTACATGCAAAATTCTAGTTTTGTAACGGTTTATATAGGCCAAAAAGTTTACAAAGACCCTAGGGATCCAAGCCAATTTTCCAGAACTGACTTAAATTTATATACACATTTAAATTTTCAGTAGAACTTATTTTCTGGCTTTTTGAATTTCGAACAAATTTTAGTTTACAACTCGTTTTATAATATTTTTATTTATATAAGCAAAGAAAATCTGGATCCATAAGATATTCATATTTCAAACATCGAGTTCATCTTTGCCATCGAACTATTTACTTATGGTTTACTTTATTTTGTTGTTCTAAATTTAATTAGTAAATGTATAAACCTAACAAATACATATATAAAATAAGATATGTTTACAATACATAATTATTATTTTTTTTTGAAATTAATTAACCCTTCTGGTATCGTCCCCAGCACACCTACGACCATAGTTCTACGTCCATCCGCAGTAGTTGTGTTGTGATAAATCAAAAATCCCGGAATGCCACCGCAGAATGAAAACGAAATCTTAGCAAACGGTCAAGCCACTAATAGTATTAGCCACATTAAAATAATAACAGTAGGTATATATCATTCGAAGTATTGAGAAAAAGCGATTAGTCGTATGCACTTGCTCATTCTCGCCCGCGATAGAAGCCTCGGCCAGGCGCAACGGACTCTGTTGTGGGAGATCGTCACGAGTTTGATATTTCATAGAGATGCCAGTTATGAAACACACTAGCGGGGCTGTTTTATAGGTTAACACGTTCACTGCCGACCCATTGTAATGGACAATTGGTCATTTTGGAAAGTGTTGGAAAAATTATTAACAATTACAAAATATTATGATCATCAATAGTAATGGATCTACATTAATTTATACTCTTATAGTCTATATGTTCAAAAAGCTCCAATTCTGTTGAAATGAAGTTTTTACAACCATGTAACATTAATAAAACAATTTAAAACTAAAATCTTCCATGCCGTAGTTACAATTATATTCCAGAATATTCATTACTTTTTCATAACCACGTACAATAATTGAGCTTTTTAAAAAAGGATTCATTTCTGCAGCACAAACAGATTCGGTTGCAAATTGAACAATTGGTCATTTTGGAAAATGTTGGAAAAATTATTATCAATTACAAAATATTACAACCATCAATAATGATGGATCTACATTCCTTTATATTCTTATTGTCTATATGTTCGAAAAGCTCCATTTCTGAAC
>NW_020536999.1:27996132-28020075 GCF_003426905.1 Ctenocephalides felis | reverse complement strand
CTAAGGGGGGCGATACATGTAATCGCCGTAATTTTTACATTTTTGAGGACTTTTTAAAATGGGAAGGAATGATTGAATCTTTTGAATTTTTTTAGGGTTATTTATTATATATTAAATACACAAAAAAAATTTTTTTTAATTTTTTCTTTTTAAATGGCTGCCGTAAAAATAAATCTGCCAAGACCCTCTCGGAAAACGCCATCAATTTGCGGGCGTTCTCACTTTTCGTACGGTGATCTGAATTTAAAAAAATTAGTTTGTACGTGTTCATAAAACATATATCTTCTATTTAAAAAACCAAAAAAAAATTAAAAAAGTCACAAAATCGTAAATTGGCACACCTTAGAAAAAAAAAGTTCGATTTTTCACCTTTTTTTCAATGTTTTTTTTTGGTAAAGGGTTAATTTTTGAAACATTTTTTGGAATGTTTGAGGTTTAACTAGAAGCTATTACTGTAAAGTAGATGTGTGCAAAATTTCATTGGAATCGGTTGAGAACTTTTTGAGTTATCCCGCCCGCAAATTTCAAAAATGTCGTTTTGAGAAAAACGCGTTTAAAGTTTTACAATAGCACTCAAGCGTCGAGTTGAGGCGTGGCCACTTAAATGAGTTTTTATTGTATAAATAATGATAATTTTGTTTTGAATATTTACAGGCATATTTTTGAGATGTTATTGTAACGATTTATGAAAAAAAAAAAATCGATTTTTTTTTTCTTGTTACATGTATCGCCCCCCCTTACGATTAACTTGTGGTGAAAACAGATTTGTCCATTGAGAAAATATTAGGTGTGACTCGGTAACGAAGGAGTATTTGATAAAGGTTAATAATGATTCAGGGAATTGATAATTGCTAATTATCATGGATAATTGGGTATTGTTGAAGAGACAATATGTGCCATCGTTCTTACTTGCGGTATAGAGACAGAAATTATAAAGATTTTATAGAGGATTTCAATAATTGTAAATTTAGTACATTGTAATAGTGATGTGATCATAAAAATTGGAAGTCATCGTCTTAACCAAGGACCATAACTACATTTTGTAAATGAGCAATGTAAGCGATCCGGCAGCTTATTTTGCAGATTAAATTTTGTAATTAAACTACTGCACAAGACTGTAATATTTTAAGAATTATTTTTAACAATCGAGTCTATAACCATGCAAAGTTTCATCATATCCCAGACGAGGAAACCGGAGCTTCTCCTTGTGAGTTTAATAATGAAATTCAATTTTGATCCATATGCAAATGAATAATTTCAAAAAAAAAAGTCTGACAATATAATGTAATATAAAAATATTCATGCTTCATGACGTAAAACTTCAATTTTCAAATTGAAATCTCCGTAACAGACAACTTACATTCATTACCAGTAAATTACTAGTAATTAGCACTTGTCACTTTTGATTTACCGTCAGATTTTATATGGTTTTTAGATAAATGCAAAAAATTTATGATAATTAGATTTAGACAAGCAGAATTCTAAACGTAAATTGATTATTTAAATTTTTGCATAATAATTAATTCATAGATCGTGCAGAAACTGTAGAGATTAGAAAATGCTTCATATATTGCACTTTTCAATTAGTTTGTATGCAAATAGTGGTAATTAATAGATATAAAATAAAGTCAATAAATTACTATATTTATTACATATACAAGTGTGTATTTATTTGCCTATGGTTAGCAAGTGATGGATAAGTACCATTATTTTGTATCCTGTCTGTCAATTATCTAGTGAAATAGTATGCATGGTCATCGGTTTTGCTTATATTGCAAATCATTACCAGCAAACAAATAGTACATTAATAAATTCCTAGTCACTATTATACCGTTGGAATTTGCAAAGTCGCAAAAGTATTGCAAAAATATATAGAAAATAATATTTATACCTTAGAGAATAATCGATAAGCAATAATTAATCAGTACAAACAAGAATTTGTTGGTACGGTACCTGGAAATAATTGATACTAAAACTGTG
Source organism: Ctenocephalides felis (assembly GCF_003426905.1). Classification (NCBI taxonomy): domain Eukaryota; kingdom Metazoa; phylum Arthropoda; class Insecta; order Siphonaptera; family Pulicidae; genus Ctenocephalides; species Ctenocephalides felis. The sequence continues at coordinate 28,018,095 of NW_020536999.1, read as the reverse complement.
TTTAAAGTATATTTTATTAAACAAGCTTAACAATAATTTAGTTTAGGTTTATTATGTATGTGGAAATTCAATCATGATATGAATGGAGTGCTAATGAGTAACTATAAACTATTATTATATAGATATATATTATATATATATAATTATATATATATATATAGTAGTTTATATTTATATATAATATATATATATATATATATATATATATATACGAGTATATGTATGTATGTATGTATATATACGTATGTATCTATATATAATTCATTTTTGTTCCATGCAGGTGATACTTAAGTCGATTAAGTAAAAGGTTAAACTAATCTTAATAATTTATTAAGGTAATGTACCTAATTAGGCAAGAAAATATAATGACTACAAATACATCAGTCTAAATTAATATTTCTAGTTAATATTATTATTAAAGATATCAAACAAATTTCAGTAAATTAATTGCCAATATTTTAAATAAGCTGTAAGAAAATTAAGAATACATCTTTGAAAAAAATCGAATTTGAAATTGTGCAGTTTTCCTCAAAATGTCTTTTTTCAATATGAGAATTGTGAGAAAATTGTTCGATTATCTCCCAGTCTTATCCATATACTGATAAGTCAATTTATTAGTTTTAAATCCTTTGAAAAATATTAAGTTTTTAATACCAGTACTATTATATTATAACAAGCTAGGATGTTGTTCAAAATTTTGATTCGAGGACGGATTGAAATAGAATAAAATAAAACATAATTAATAAGTAAATAGTTATTAACAATATTAATTATTATTAATAAATTTGAGTAGTGTTCTTATTAACTACACCATTTTTTATATTTTATAATTCTATCATATTTCTAATAAAATTATCTATCTACGTTTACTTTGAATTTTGTATTCTTTTTATTCACTTATTCAACATTATTTAAATTTTGTACTATTTTCAAAATCCAAAATCTCAAAAACTTCAACTATTAAATTTTGTTATTAAGTAATGTATCATTATTTTATTACAATTATTTTTAACATGTTATCACCATTTCGTCTTTTATTGCAAACGTTATATACATGTATCCCGGACGAATTCCACCTAAGGCTGTACTATTAAGTACTAATTGTAGGCAATATTAATTAAAGGCTAATTAAGGCTTCTTATATGTTAAATTTAAGCTCATAGCTTCTTTATTATTACTAAGTTTGTGGATCAATACACAGCACGCATCAAAGTAAAAACTTCCAAAATTCTGAAGCTATACAATCAGGTTCAGTACTTAATTAATAAGGTACGGCTTAAATTCCAAGTAGTTTTGAGGTAAGCTCTAAATATATTAAGTTAATATATTATGAATGGTTTAAAGTGAAAAAATCAGTCACTAGACGGAGTATTATTAAATCAAAAACGAAAACATCAACCAGTAATTTTTTATTTCAGGAGTTTCATCCAGCTGTGGCTGGTCGCTCCCGTTCCTGTCGGTCATTGCGCTGCTGCTATCTCATCCATTCTGCACCTAACTGCCAACTCCAAAACTTCTAAACTTTGGTAGTCCAACTCCTTGACTAAGCAAAGTACTGCAGACAGCAAATTAGAATTTCTAGCCACTGGCCTCCTCTGAAAACCTTTTAGATGATTTCCAATAACCTGGTTTGTGACACTCAATGCTGGATCATGAGGCCTGTAATGTTCCGAGTTCGTACTCCATTGGCTTGCAGTTTCATGTTTTCTCCAGTTCTGGTAGCCTGGTTCTTCTGGTGTTTCCATCTGGACTAGTTCTAGGACTTGGACTACTACTGCTTTCTGAATCGCCTGGCGACCTGGCCAACCTCTGACGACTTGCACTGGCAGACATGTTTACTGATTGAGGACGAACAGGTCGGGTATCGGCAGGACGATTCCTGGTCTGATATTGATTGTTGTAGGTTTGTTGTGTGGGTGATGTGCCACATATTCAGTTGTTCTTCTTCGCTTTCTTCATAATGATTGCTTTCAGGTTCTGATACTTGCTCTTCTATCTCGTAGTGATCCTTGGATCTGGAGGCTGCTTGGATCTGATTTTGGTGAACGTAGATACATTAGGTAATGAAGAGCAACTTATGTGTTAATAGTATAAATACTTGGGGTACATACGTTTTCATGACCAGAAAAAAATAATTGATAAACCACCAATAATATTATGGAAGTTTTATAGCTTATGTTAGGCAAGTTTTAACCGAATATATGATTTTAATTATTCTACCAAAAAAGTTCATTAACCAAATATCCCAAATAATTATTATTTCCTCAATAAAAAAATATTCAAATCAAGATTAATTAGCCAAACGATTATTTCTTCAACCTTGGGTCTACTTGATACCACAAGGTCGCCAAATATCCATATAAAGACAAATTCAGTAAAGACGTCAAGTTAAATATCTGCCCACGCAGAATACATAGCAAATATCTATGAACACATGTATAAATAAAGACAGTATTATTCCACAGAGTCTGCGTATAAGAATTGTCTTGAAAATAATGAATTCTATTGAATTTTTTATGAGTCATGAACAGCCGATTAGCTTTGCATATGTCTATTCTGTCGTAATATTGATTTTACCTGAACCTGCTCTACTTCTTTGGAATGGATCGAAGGCAATTACGATACAATTTTGTTTGGAGAAAATAATGATAATAAGACTTAGTGAAACATGAAAATTTTAACAGAAATTGTTATCAAACTGGATACTATTAACTAGAAAACCTGTTTAGAAAATTATACAATTAATTCAAGATCTTTCGCATATGCATCGCAAGAGCAATAAACAAGTTTTTAACATATGAAATAGAATAGAAATTTCAATAGTTAAATTAGTAAAAACAAAAACTATTTGAAATATTATAAACATTTTATTTTAATCAAGATTAAAATTCCAGACAAAGAATTTGTTATAAATCAAAGGCATTTCTCGTTATTAATTATCTATCACTATAATAAATATTTACATTTATGTTTTCATTAGCAGTATATTAATAATATTTGTATGTGCATGATTACAATTCACAATGTGACCTTGTCAACTACATGTTAATTACAATGATTAAAATGCAAATGCTGACTAATATAGACTGGTAGAATGCTATAAACGCATTCATATCACAACTTGGGGATACTAATAGAATTAAAAACTCTGATTAATAAGAAAAACGCAAAATTTCAAGTAATAGATATGTTTACTTTGAAGAGCATGGAGTTCTGTACCCAAGGTTTCTGGTCCCTGTTTCGAGTTGATTTGATAAACTGGCTCCTAATATTTGACATAACTTTTCCTTATTATCGCAAGTGTTTATTTACGATCGTATTATTACAGATATAACGCTAATCTGGTTTTGATAAATCACTTTCGTTTTCTAATTAATTGTCTGTGTATATAAATGTAATGCTCTAATGATTTCCTATAGACAACGCAACTAGTCGTGAAAGTGATCGCTGTTCACGCCCATTGCGTCTGAAATAATAATAATAATGGATTAACTTGATACATAGTTTATTAAGATCGTTTAGAACATTTTTGAAATACTTAAGAAATTTGCGAAGAATGCAAAACTGAACTAAAAACCGGATTTTTGTGTGCAAAGCATGACGAATGCCAATAAGCGCTAAAAAATTTATGACTAAGTTACTTGATTGATGACTAAGTACTTTGAGAAAACGTGGACGAAAAGTCAAATTTTGGTTCATATGCGCACATAGATATACTTTGATCAAGAGCTAGTAAACCTTTTGAATAACGATGCCCTGTAAAGCTAAATAGTTTTGTACTGGTGACTTTTAGAGTGCTCTACAAAAACTATGGTCTGGCAGGTTACAGACCCCACATCAAATTGCCTAAAAAATGTGTTCCTGTAAGGCCTTTGAAAGTGTAAAATAATTAATCTTGTTCCTGTAAGCTTAAAATTTTTATTCGATTTAATTTATTCATTTATAAGTTCAAAAATCAAATTGCGAAACATTTTCAACCTGCACAAGAACCTGCCAGTGGAGTTGGAAGGCTCACTTTTATGAGCTAGTATGTTTATGCATTAAAATAAACTTTGTCCTATAAGATTAAAATTTATATATTATTTGTTCAACAAAGCAATTTCAAAAAGGTGTGTGCAATTTCAGGCGATTCAGTCCAGCCTAAGCCCTTATCAGGCGAGGGAAAAGATATTATGGGTGGATTTTTTCTTGGCAACATAAACTTTTCTTTCCTGAAGTTAATAAGTAGTATTTTTATTAACAAGACTATGGCTGTGATATATTATTATTAATTAATTGACTTCATAACTCTTTGGTCAACATGCAAATTTATACTTATTTTATGTAACTAACAAGGAAAACCAAACATACTTTCCATACTATTATCGTTCACCGACTAGTCCATTCATAATTTACGTAATTAAAAATCATTTCCTATAAAAATATACCTACACAAATATATAAATTGATCGTACCAATCTAATATATTATTTTCTCGTTTGTTCAAATAGTTACATACTGTGACAAATGAGAACCTGGTTTCGTAATGTCTTTTGATACAGTCGCGTGCTCTATAAAATTTCTTACGGATGAAACGCATTAACTTATTGTTGGAAAATTTCTCATAAAATGTAATTGAAATGACAATACAACTGTACAAAACAATAAAAAAGCTAAGGCTTTTGTGTGAAGGCAAAACGCGGTAGTAAAATTAAAAAAAGTAGAGCTTGGCACAATAAATATTGTTATGGATATATAGAATAAAGATTTTTTTATTGGTCATGAAAACGTTATTCACCTAAATTTATCATGTACAATATTTATTAAATATTATACATATATATATATATATATATATATATATATATTAGGGTGGTCCTTAATATGGACATTTTTGAATTTTCTTGCTCCCAAGGGCTCAAATGGTTCCAAAATGATAAACAATTTTCTGAAAGTTTTAGCTCTTAATACTAACTTTTGGATAGTGCGGAATTCAATCGAACATCGTATGAGAATAGTATGGAAAAAATTTGAAAATTAAAAAAAATTTTTTAGGTATAACTTAGCAACAAATGATTAAAGTGAAATTCGTGTATTTTTTATTGAAAATTCGACGCTCTGCAAAATTTTTGAAAATTTTTCATGCTATTTCCATACAAAACTCTGATTAAATTGCGCTCTATCTAAAAGACGATAATAAGAGCTAAAACTTTCAGAGAATTGTTTTTTTTATCAATTTGGAACCATTTGAGCCCTTGGGAGCAAGGAAATTCTAAAATGTCCCTATTAAGGACCACCCTAATATATGTATATATATATATATATATATATATATATATATATATATATACATACATACATTATAGAGTATGATTAGTATTAACCAGATTTTTAAAATAGCGATGTTTTGGATATGTTTTTAAGTTTTTTTTTAATAGAAGAAAGAGATAGAAAAATGTGAATTTTACTGGCATTGATTTGAATATAAAGAATATATATTTTTTAATTGGTCATGAAAATGCATTTTACCCAAATTGAAATTATGTGAGAAATGAAAGGAACAAAAGCTTAAACAAATGCTTAGAAAAGTCAAATTAATGTCAATTAATAAAAATGTTTTTTTTATAATTCTACTTCAATATGTATATCATTCGAATATACCTCTTCTTCTGAAAAAGGCACATTATCCAAAGATACAAGATTAGGCAGCGTTCTCAACACGATTAATCTATAATTTGGCAATTGAGCGCAAGGGTTCTCCTCGAGCCAAAGTTTTTTAAGTTTCGGCAAATTTTGCAAATAACACAGCTCATTCAGATCCGCTATTTTGTTTTGTCTTAAGTACAGTTCTTGCAGATTCCAGCATTCCTCGAAATCAATCAACCTTGATATTTTGTTGATGCTCAAAGCCAAGATTTCCACGGATGGCATACTTCTTAAAATCGATACGTCCTCCAATTCGGTGCCCCAGCAATTGAGTTTTTTGACGGAACCAATATCGCATTGTTTGGTTCTTGCAGAAACCATGTCGGATGTTAATCGAGCCATTATAATAAAATTAAGTGTATATGATAAATGAATAATCACTAATGATTTTGTGACTGTTTTTAATAACAAATAATTTAATTTGAAACTTTGGTAGAAATTTGAGCGTACACATTCGTTTGTTTAAGGATTGTAATTTGACAGTCCATCATTTCAGCTGATTACATACACATAACCTAAAATCACAATCATTTTATACGGCATAATACACTTGAATCACACAATTTCGAATATATTTTCCCAAATGCAACATAGCTGTGTTGTATTAATAACAAATTAACTTCATAAAACTAGGTTTCAACCTAAAAATATATAATAGAGAAGCGTCTCTATCTCTATCATGTCACGTCATCGTATTTCAGCGTGTTTTCATAGCTAAATATATAAACACTGTACACAGAAACTGAACGAATGAATGCACAATTAATTATCAAAGTATTACTAATCCATTTTTATCAAAAAATGCCTTGATATACACTTGCTTTGTTGTGATAGAGCCATGTATGTAGAGAACTGTACAGAAATGACTAAGTTGAACAGCGAAGCCAACATAGCGCAGATACAAAACTCGGTGCCGTACAAGGCGTGGATCGGTCTACACGCGAGGCGCTCGTTCTAGAACGAGAGCCCGACGAAGAAACATTAGAAAATATAGAGAAAAATTCAAAATACTCTAATAAAACGTATTGTACAATATGAAAATGTTATAAAACAACACGGCAAAACTACGAAAAATTCCGTTCATTACTTCAGGTACTTTTTAAATTAAGTCAATCTTTCTATCTTCGACTAATTACAATTCAGTATAAAATATCAATGAATTTTCCAAATAAACGTGATAGCTATTTGAAAAATTACATGGCATTTTATTACAAGCCAAAATATAATAAAATCAAAATATTGAAGATAAGATAAAATATGTTTAATATTTCTATATTTTTTTAACTTCCCGTAGGGTAAGTTATTGTAATCGTCCAAAAATCGAAATTGAAATTTTTGCATTTCTCGACGTTTTGAAGGTTTCTGAACATTTTGGCATACCTCAGAAAAAAATGGATGTGTGTGTGTGTATGTATGAATACAATTTTTCGTCCACGTTTTCGGGCGCACGGATCAACCGATTTGAATTGTTCAAAAAAACATTCTATCGACAGGGAGATGTGCTGATTAGTTTTTGGCAAAGGCAGGTCTAGCAGTTACGGAGATAAAGAGCAAAGAGTGCAGAAAATAAAAATTGAGTTTTTGAGAGAACGGAGCATCCGATTTGAATGATCCAAAAAACTTTCAATTAGTAATGATTAGGAGAAGTGTTCATTAGTTTTTGGCAAAGGCAAGCCGAGCCATTTCGAAGATACGAGACTAAATGTGCAAAAAATGGTAGTTTCTGAGAAAACTAAGCGTCCGATTTAAATGATTCAAAGAACTTTCTGTTTGTCTTAACAAAATAATTAAAAAATTAAAAAACTAATTAAATTTTTCAACATGAACTTTAAAATTACTTGGTTTTTTACTACGTTCTCAATTTAAAAAATATCAAAAATATTGATGTTGAAACAATATGTATGAAAAATACTATTTTTTATTGCTAGTTTCTATCTGGTAATCCAAACTAACAAATTGTGATCGTTGCTTTTGATACTTCTTAAGAATTTTTATCAATTTCGAAATATTTTTATTAGAATGTCTCTCTAACACAAATGATATATATTTTACTTTTAATGCAGTACTGCCGGAAAGTGCTATTTTTACCTCTACTTATTTTATTTCTTTATTTTTTAGGTAAACCTAGATATATTTTAATAATAGAATCTAATTGATTTAATAATCAAATGTAGTTATAATTATCACTTGGATAATCTTACTGATAAAGATTTCTCGATAGAAGTATCAAGCTCTCTTACTAGAAGTCACACGGCCGTGAAAGCTGCTACGTTTTGAATATTTAATTAAAATTATGCTTTGATGTCGAGAATATTTGAAACAATGAAAAAATACTAATAAACTTTGGGAAAATCGAGAATTTTGCGCATTTATGTAAAAACTTGATAATTTGAGAATTTTTGTGTAAAGGTAAATATGGGTCGGTACACTCAAAAACAGTAGTACAAATATACCGTTTCATAAACGCTTCTATTTTTTTAAATTTTACATGTTTTACAAAATAACGAAAACAGTAGAAAACACATAAAGCTCATTTTTTGAGTAACCTTTAAATTTCACGTTTCTTCAAGAACTTTTAAATTATAACTAATTATATAATTGATATGAGCGTTCCTTGGTGTAATAGTTAAGTTAACAGACTCTTGATTTTAAACCCCGATCTGGACAACTTGCATCGTGCAGTAGCGATGTCCATTTATACTTGAAAATAAAGATAAAAAATGTGTCTAATTGAAAATAGCACATTTAGAGCACTGTGATGTGAAATGGCAATGTGGATTATTTTGTACTTTTCTACTCTGAATCTAGTTGGAGTTTAACTTAGGTCATGCACCAGTTCTAGGTCAGTACTATCCATTTTATAACTTAGTCACGTGATTTGTTTTTTTTTATAAATCGAATACCGATTTCCATCAATTATTTTTATGTATTTTTATGAAACGATTGCAGTGTGAACCATGCCTAATTCGAATTTATACGTGGGTATCACTCGATTTATATCCGTGCTCTATCTGTGTGGGTTCGTTTCGACGCGTTCTGACCTCGAAACGTAGAGAGCGTAAACGTTTCACGCACACAGGCAAATCTACGTTGTATTTCCAAAGTTCTGTTTCGACATTTTCTTATGTTTTCTGAATACAAGGAAAATCTTGGACGAAATATATAATTTGAAACGATTTCTAATTGTTAATGAATGAATAGAGAATTTTGCAATACAACAATTGCAATTAACCCCATATTACACACAAAAAAATATTTTTAGAAAAAATGTTTGGGTATTAGTGAATCATTTTGGCAAATTTTGAAGAATCTTAAATGAACCATTACCATTAAACCATTAAATGAGTCACACATTAGCATGTACCATGCAATTGTACATTTCAAATGTGGATCGATTATTTGGTATTCAGCAAAAAATAATTTTGAGGAAACTAAAAAACTTTTGAAATATCAAAGTATTTGAGAACACACAAATAGTAGCCTGAACATCAGCTCTAGTTGGTTTCTATTTTTTTAAAGCATTTCCTATTTTACAATCCTGAATAAATTCGCCACATTTTTATGGAACTTGTCAACAACTTTATGCATTTTGTTTGAAGGAGGAAGTAGAACAATTTGAAAAATGTTAAATTCATAGTTCAAAAAAAGTTTTAATTATTCAAAACTTGGGGCAATTGTGTCCTCTAGAATTGAGGAGTTGGAGCTTAAATTAGCTCACGCTTCTTCTGGAGCAGTTCAACCCATTTTATGATTCAGCCATATGATTTGTTTTTTTTTTAATAAATTGTAGACCGATATCAATCGATCATCATTTATGAGTGGGGTCCTCGAAATTGATAAATAGTGTTCCAAAGTTTAAATGAATGAAATTAATGAAAATCAAGAGCAATAACTGAAAAATGGTCTCATTTTCACCAACGCTCGAAGATGCATTTAAAAGCTCATATTTTTCAAAGTACACGAGGTAAAGTTTATTTTTTACGTTTTTTTGTCATAATAGTTATGGTTAACGTTGAGTTCTGCGATACCCTGTATATAAATATATATTTTTCAAAATCTATTTCAAATTTAAGTGACTCAATAAGAGTTGGTGTTGATTGGTTTTGCAAGACGATTGGTCCCAGTCATTTCTTTAGAATTAGCAAAAAGATCAACACTTTTCATCTATTTTCTTGCAAAAAAATCTTTGAACTGGAGGTAGAGATCTTTAGGTTTGGTGTCTATTTTTTTTATTAGCAAACTATCAAGTATTTTATCATTTTACAATCCTGATTAAGTGCTCTTACTTTTCATGGAGCCAACATACTATAGTGCAATTTTTAAGGAGGGACGACTCTCAATGTCGAACATTTTTCAAAATTTTAAATTCTTAGTTTAACAATAAGTTTTATTTATTGAACTGGGTTTCTAGAAATATTATTTATGATTACGATTTCAAAGTTTAAATTAACAACATTAATAAAAGTTGATCACCATAACCATAGAATTGTCAATTTCACCAAAGCTCTAAGTTGCACTTAAAAGCTCAATTTTCAAACTACGTGAGGAAATGCTTCTTTTTCAATTTGTTTTTATAATAGTTATGGTCAATAAATATTATCACCCCATTTTGGCTTAACATTGAGTTCTGGGATACCCTGTATTTAAATATATATATTTCAAAATCTATTTCAAATTTATGAGCCATTTAAAGTGACTCGATAGGAGTTGGCGTTGGTTGGTTCTGCAAGACGATTGGCCCAGCCATTTCTTTAGAATTAGCAAAGAGATAAAAAATGTCATCGAATTTTTTTGCGAAAAATTTTGAATCATGTGGTACAGATCTGCTTTCCGTTTCTTCGAAATAAACTGGTAAAAAAAACATTTGATGCATTTTGAAACATTTTATGGTAAATACCATAAATAAAGTTTATGGTCTTAACAAAGATTTTAACATATTATGGGGATATGAAAATTGGTTATGTATAATTAATTGCAAAAATGCATCACAGGTTTGTGAAAATTCATGTTATTTAGAAATATATACTCTGTAAAGTTTCCGATAAATATAAAAAATATAATTATCAAAAGCCTTTTAAAAACCTAGTAATTATCTGTCTATGTATCATATTATTTACTTAAAATTGACGCCTTGATTGAAAATGTCAATGTAACAATTACCTATGACTATTTATTATTTCTTAGTACCTTGACGTGTGTCTAATCACGGCAGACACTTGTGTCTTATGGTCTTTAGCGAAAGCAAAAATAATTTATTCGACGATGAAATTGTGGCCTGAGACAATCGGACGAGTGGGCATCTAACTTTAATCATATTTCACCATCATTAAATGACAAGAGGTCCATATTTGCATACATTGCGGATTATAATAATAAACTTTAATATATTATAGAGTTAGGAAAGTCGCAAAGCTCGTAACTTTTTACAACTTCCTATTAAAGTTGGCAATTTAACGCTATTGTTTCTTCCTGCTAGCACTTTTCCATATTCGGAAGAAGGAATGATAGTGTTTTTAAAATTTTATGAACCGGTATATATAGTTCGATTGGCTTTGAGTTTTTGTACATGATTTTGTAATATAAATTGTTTATTACAATGATTGGTTTGATTGTAACATGTGCCAATATCTACATTTGATAATTGAAAGTGGTTCTGAAAGCCTCGCATTCCAGATACATACAGATTCAATCCAGACAATAAACAACTAATTGTAAGTAATATACACATGATAAATAGAATATATATATATATATATATATATATATATATATATATAGTTTACCCATATTTTTAATAAATAAATTTTGATACTCACTATCCCTAAATCACTTTTGGGTTTTAGACTATAGAAAATATTCACATTTTTATCAAAGCAAAAATTTTTATCTGTAAGTCTGATTTAGAAAAAGTTAAGACATATTTTTAAATGGTGATATGTATTTCAAAAAACTATTTATTATTTACTATTTAATTTTTTACCTTTTTGTCCTACTATATCTTGTTTTTGACAGGAAGCCTGACGTAATGTAACTAGTAGAAAAAAGTAAGTTTAAAATTAATACCAGCTTAATAAAACTCTGTTTTTTTATTCTGAGCTGAATATTTTGAAAATAAACAAAGTCATCATACGTATTTTTCTTCCTGCTATTTAGTTTTCGTGTCCTTTGTTTACTCACAAAATTTTCTGAAATAGAAAATACTCTCATACTTGCGACCAAATTATGCTTAATTATTTTCAAAACCTGATATAATATTTCTAAGTTTTTTGTTCTTTGTTTTGTGGCTTCTAGGGTTTAAAACTATTTTTTTTTCAAGTTTGAGCAGAGGAAGTTACTTCTTCAAGAAGAAGTCACACTGATTTAAATTAATATATACACAGGTATAAAAATCTAAATTATTATATACAAAACCTTTCTGGGAACCATTGTAGACTGATAGGATGTCAAATGCTATTTAAACGATATGATTTCAAGAATCAAAACGCTTTCATCTATCTTTTATATTTGGCTATATTGGTCATTTTTCATTTATACAGTGAAAACCGACTTACTAGTCACAATTCGTCATCACTTTGCACAACTATATTCAGTGGATCCTTTCCTCATTTTTTGCAGTATTCCATTTTTTGCAACCATTAGACCTTCTTCAGTTTACACGAAACTGCAAATTATGTATTAGTATTTTTATATAATTTTTTTTCAGTGGACCAGCGGTTGACAAGTCCTCTGAAAATTCGACCCTGTCCTCGTCTCCGAACTGGCAACAATAGAGCAGTGAATGTCATGTTAGATTATAATTAAAATCAACATATGTTAATCTGTGCACGTACATTTGCATGACTATGTCTTATTTCATATCTGTTATTATCATAATGCCATTGTGCTCAGAATGATTTGTAGTCCTGGCAGTCGCTCGCTCCGCTTAATGCGACCACTCTTCTAACATCTAATAGATTCCAAATTTGAAAAGATCGGATTAGAATTTGCACAAATGCACGAATGACGTGCACATTGTGGAATACGACTGCGATGTTTTTATAGTAATAGTCAGATGAACCGGTTAACCACGAGTTAGGCGTATTATGTGAAGACTCTTTTGACCTGACGAACTAATTAGATACCAGGAGGTATCAAGAGAGTATTTGGCCTCTCGTGTCGTTAGTTAGTTTTTGTTGAGCAACCGCATAAATTAATGCTATACCTTTTAGGCAAAAAGGTAATGCCGTTATAACAAACGCGTGCTTTTAATTATTATCTTTTTTTGTATAATGTTTTCGTGTAATAAAGTGTCGCCATAGCTTCTGTCGTTCATTAGGTCGACTCGACAGGAGAGCGAACGTTACGCAGTAGAATCGGACCACGTAGGTATCTTGATCTTGCCACTTTGGCGTGGAGTTAAACTTGAGGGAGAAATCTAAATATTTTATTATTTTAACCTAAATATTTTAAAAATAATTTGTACGAATGCTGAATTAAGTAGGATTCCGTGAATTGAAGAAACTCAATACAAAACATGATTGTCAATCGTCAATTCGTCATACCATCCTCATCTTATCAAGTCCTTATCATACAATATCAAACATTTCTGGATATAAATATTTCTAATTTGATATTGTTATATTTGAAAATTATTATTTAAATGAATAGTTTTGATATTGATATTCTATAAGGTGACATTTTTTTTAAGTTAAAACCGGGACGGATATTTTTAGATATGCTAATCCGGGGCGGGAGGGCTTCAAAATAACAAATGCTATTTAAGAATACAATAAAAAACAGTTGTCGAATTAATTTTTCTTAATCAGGATTGCCAACTTTTAGCAAAACCTTTATTATTAGATCATATGTAATACTTTTTTATCTATATTATATTATCTTTCTTTTCGATCTATATTTTCTATTTCTATTATTATCTTGTATAAAACTGTCTTCATTTTTCTTCATAACCAATTTGAAAAAAAATGCACTTTTAATTTGTTTTCATAATTTTTATTAATTTACCTATTAGTTTATTAAAAACCGGGACAATCCCGGACAAAAAATCTAAATACGAGACTAAAAATAATGCTTATAGAAAAACCCGGAACACACGATTATTCTATAAAATTCTGATTCCGAAAATATATTCAAATCTTAACTAACAGCAATGAAACTAACAGCAATGAAACTAACTGTGAATATTATAAAAATATTATACTGATTATACTATTTTACATACCTTACTGTGAGTTCAAATTTTATTTTATACTTGCAATTTTTATTATTTTCACATTTAAATGCGTATACATGTTTATTTTAAATTGAACATATATTAATGTTGAATGACTTATTTTTTTCCAATCCTTCAAATTAATAGAAAATGTATTAACTTGTACAGTAAAATTCAAGATTATTATGTATAAAATATACTTATGATTTGGCCAACCTATCAATATAAATGATACATACAAATTTTAGATACATACGAAATACTTTGTACGTTTCCAGTACAAACAAAAATTATGTTTCATTCAATTTGCATATTATAGTATAGTAAAAAAAATCCATGTGAAATTATTGAATAAATCTGTAGAAAATGTAGTAGAAATAAAAATTATGCCACATGCAATGAGGTTTTTTCATTGTTCATAGTAGTCTTTTACATCATTTGATAAATCATTCTGATAAACTATATAGGTGTACCTAATGGTTATAGATTCATATTTAAAGTAATAATAAAGAGCCAATTTTCAAATTTAAAAAAAATATTAACAATTATTCATTTAATACATTTTCAATCTTGATAAAAATCATCATTCCTCAGTGTTTTTCATCAAACCTAGAAGAACACGACAAAAACTAAAACATTTCGTATAGTTTTAGTTGACATTTGAAAATATAATTTTTTTATATAGTTAAAATATAAAAACTATAATCTTTGAATATGCTCAACACAATTGTGATGTATTTGGCATTATTTTGAAATACCGCAATCTACGTAAACTATTATCAAAATGTATAGGGATAGCCAAATAACTTTGAAAATGCTATAAAAAACACTGAATATTTTCTCAAATTTCCTATTTTATTTGGAAGTATAATCCTTTAGCTTAATAATGGAATAAAATATTCAAATAGCTGTCTCGGCTAACAAAAAAAAAGTTATTTGTTTTTTTTGCTAACAAAAAAAGTTATTTGGCGGATCCCGTATATAACTATGAGAAAATTGATACTTTGTACAATTATAAAAAATAAGTAAAATAAAAAATAATTTAAATTATTCAATTACTTCTCCTTTAACCGAGCTCCCTGCATTCCTCGTAAACAAAATTACAACACCGAGCACGTGTGTTTGTTTATTATCCGGAATACAAGAGTAATATCAAAAACGTGATTCCAGCAACAGAATTATTTCCTACGAATTAATTAGTGGTATCGCAGAGAAAATGCAAATGAATCCAATCATTGCTTGACTGAGATTGTAATTTCAAATATACGACTATGTCGTTGTTTATTTGCGCCGATATCAAAATAATGATCATTTGAATATCGACAGAAATGGAATGGAGATAGAAGATAACTAGATTACCTTCGGAATTACTTGGGATAATAATTAAAACTATTTATAATAATATTCAATATGTGTACATTAGGGTGGTTCTTAATATGGAAGTTTTCGAATTTTCTTGTTCCCAAGGGCTCAAATACAAAATTCTCTTATGTATAAATAACTTTGGTTGGAGTGCGGACTATCTTAACGTTAATAGTAAGAGCTAAAACTGTCATTTTCCAAATTTTTTGCAATTTGGAAGCATTTGAGACCCTGAGATCAAGAAAATTCGAAAACATCCACATGGAGGACTCTAAGGACATGGAACACCTATACATAATAAAATTTTTAAGTAAACCCATATTATAAACGTTGAACAAGAACAGCCGAATTCAATTACAAATGAAGTCTATCTGCTCCTTCAAGAGTGTTTATATCCAGAACTATATTATAAATCAGAGAAAAACACGAATATACTTAAGTACATATGTTACTCTTCGTTTCAATAGTAATTTATACAGTCATAAACGTAGAAATCTCCATCAATTATGACTTTATGATGTATATCCATATGCTGTACATCTCAATATTGAATCTTCATGACATTTTAACGATGCACTCAAATGATTTACAGTATGGCTTTTTGTTAGATCCGCAGCTTTTGATGTCAAATAAAAGGAGTAATTTAATTAAATTTAAATAAATTAAATTAACAACAACTATAAGAATTGAGAAAGCCATCCATAGCCATGAATGTGCTAGAAATAACAACAGGTAACTTTGTTTGAATGATATCGAAAGGTACTGTATAGCAGGATCAACCATGATTTATAGCAACAATTTAGGTTTGTTATTTAATTAATATTGTTTACGTAATATAAATGAATGTTAAAGATTAATTTTTAAATTCTGAGTATTTAGCAATAAATAACTAGTTAACAATCAGCAATGAGGTTTTGTGATCAAACATAATATTGACTTTCGAAAATTTCTAAATATATTGGAAAATATAATTCTAGTAAATAAATTCTATTGATTGTTATTTCACTACCTATTAATCATAATTTATTAACATGAATTATAATTTATGTTATCAATTAGTCTCTAGTGAAAGGAATCAATCACATTACGATATTCAAAGCTCAATAATGTTTATCCAATGCACTTCGATTATTATTACAAATTATTTCGTTTAGTAGTCGGAAAATAATTAGAAAATTTTACAATGCTGCATTTCGTAATCGCCTATTTGATTTATAGCAAAGAATAAACTTTGTGTTCTGAGCCGTCGTGAAGATGTCTAGCTATCAATTACAGAATAAATAGGTTTTCAGTGAGTTGTTCCATCGGTATAATTTTGCAATAATACCAGGTAATACATAGCAATCACAAATAATGAAAACTACTAAGAAAGTCAGGTGTACAATGAGATTCTAAAGATCGACACATTAAATACCAACTGGTCATCATTGGCGTAGTTAATAGAAAAATTATTTTAAATGACTTAATTTTATATACACATTTAAATATCCAGAGAAACATATTTTCCGATAATATGGTGTCCGTTCAAATTTTACTGCTTGTTTCAAGAAATATTGTTATATTATTCAAGTAGGTGTAAGGCAATTTACCAACTCATATTTTATGCTTTACAAGTTTAGAAGAAACACTAAATGCTGAATATGGAATGTGAATCCATATAGTGTTGATCAGACACCATCAATAACTTTTTTTGTAAAAAATGTGTAAATTATTTTTTTTATAAAGGTTCAAATGATAATATATTTTTTAGAATTATTTAAATAATAACAGTAGGTATATATCATTCGAAGTATTGAGAAAAAGCTATTAGTGACGCAAAAATGACGCAAAATTTGAAAACTTTGCAAATATGTTTGAAAAATTAAAAAAACTTATCGTACCATAGTTTAAAATTATAAATTTAAATTAATTGATTTATTATAATATCAATTAAATGATTATAAAACACATCTTACACAAATGTACATCAACAATTTTTATAGTATTATACATATATACTAGAAATGCAATTGATAAAAAATATTAAATTATAAAAGTATTATTGTATTATTATTAATTACCAACGATTTACAAAAAAAATCTATTTTGTTGGATTTATATCATTTTATATAGGCAATACGAATACTAGATTATATTCCAAAATATTTTCATTTATTTCATTTTATTCCGAAATATTACCATCTATTATATTTAGAGCTAATATTTGTGAAAAAATATATTTAACTTAAATTTGAATAAATTTAATTTTTCTTGAAAATTGAACTATAAAGTAGTTAAAAATATCGTAACTTTATCGTAAATTGTTTCATAAAAAGTCAAAATCAAATAATTTATAAAATTTCTATTTGTTTAATTCTCTAATACTTTAGAAGGTTTATTAGGAAAATTAAACTAATTTTTTCCAGAGTTTTTGTAAAAGGTATGTAGACACGAGAACTCTATAAGGTCTAAGACGACTTGCATAGGCTCTTTTATCTAATAAATTCTAATTTACCTAAACATTGAAATTTGAGACATAATAACTTATATTTTCATCAATACTGTAAAAAGTAAGTTTCTTATCAATATTAATTTTTAGATTTTCTGACTTTTTAAATTTCCATACTAAAATATAATTTACTAAAAATTTTAACCCTTTCTCCGGGCGGGATGCCGCTCTTTTACCTAATAAATTCTAATTTACCTAAAAATTGAAATTTGAGACACAATAACTTATAATGTTCATCAATACTGTAAACAGTAAGTTTCCTATCAATATCAATTTTTAGATTTTCCGACTTTTTAAATTTCCACACTAAAATATAATTTACTAATAACTTTAACCCTTTAGACTCGGATGTCGCCGCTTTGGCGGCAAAATTCATATAAAGCTCGGATTTCGCGAGTGGCAAGTGTTAATACACTTTGTACTGTTATAAGTGTGAAATAAATGATATAAAATTCCTTATTTTAATTACTATATTACTTCTGTTTTGTAAAAATATTAATTATAATTCAGTATAAGTATGTATGTATGTACGCAAGCGTTCTGTGTATATATGTGTGTATAATAGTAATAAGTAAAAATATATAGATGTCTTAAAGTAAGTCTGTTACATAAAATTTAGATTTTATTTTTGTTATAATTGCTGTGATCTCTCATACCAGAACAATTGTCTGACTGAGATACAGTACGTATGAATTATATCAAATAAATAAATAAAAAAAATACATTTTTTTCCTCAGGCGTTTGAAAAAACTTTAAAATAACTGCTAATAGTTTTTCCTTCAACTTACATGCAAAATTCTAGTTTTGTAACGGTTTATATAGGCCAAAAAGTTTACAAAGACCCTAGGGATCCAAGCCAATTTTCCAGAACTGACTTAAATTTATATACACATTTAAATTTTCAGTAGAACTTATTTTCTGGCTTTTTGAATTTCGAACAAATTTTAGTTTACAACTCGTTTTATAATATTTTTATTTATATAAGCAAAGAAAATCTGGATCCATAAGATATTCATATTTCAAACATCGAGTTCATCTTTGCCATCGAACTATTTACTTATGGTTTACTTTATTTTGTTGTTCTAAATTTAATTAGTAAATGTATAAACCTAACAAATACATATATAAAATAAGATATGTTTACAATACATAATTATTATTTTTTTTTGAAATTAATTAACCCTTCTGGTATCGTCCCCAGCACACCTACGACCATAGTTCTACGTCCATCCGCAGTAGTTGTGTTGTGATAAATCAAAAATCCCGGAATGCCACCGCAGAATGAAAACGAAATCTTAGCAAACGGTCAAGCCACTAATAGTATTAGCCACATTAAAATAATAACAGTAGGTATATATCATTCGAAGTATTGAGAAAAAGCGATTAGTCGTATGCACTTGCTCATTCTCGCCCGCGATAGAAGCCTCGGCCAGGCGCAACGGACTCTGTTGTGGGAGATCGTCACGAGTTTGATATTTCATAGAGATGCCAGTTATGAAACACACTAGCGGGGCTGTTTTATAGGTTAACACGTTCACTGCCGACCCATTGTAATGGACAATTGGTCATTTTGGAAAGTGTTGGAAAAATTATTAACAATTACAAAATATTATGATCATCAATAGTAATGGATCTACATTAATTTATACTCTTATAGTCTATATGTTCAAAAAGCTCCAATTCTGTTGAAATGAAGTTTTTACAACCATGTAACATTAATAAAACAATTTAAAACTAAAATCTTCCATGCCGTAGTTACAATTATATTCCAGAATATTCATTACTTTTTCATAACCACGTACAATAATTGAGCTTTTTAAAAAAGGATTCATTTCTGCAGCACAAACAGATTCGGTTGCAAATTGAACAATTGGTCATTTTGGAAAATGTTGGAAAATTATTATCAATTACAAAATATTACAACCATCAATAATGATGGATCTACATTCCTTTATATTCTTATTGTCTATATGTTCGAAAAGCTCCATTTCTGAACAAACAGCTCTACCTGCTGAATGAGATGAGATTTCTACAATTATGTAATATTATTTAACAGTACAAAATTAAAATCATCCATACCGTTGTTACAATCAGTCATTACAGAATATTCATACCTTTTTCAAAACCTCATACAAGCTTTATTTAAGCTTTCTGAAATTCAAGATTCATTTCTGCAGAACAACCAGATTCTGTTTCGTAACATAATATAGCAAAATATTCTATATTTGAAATAAATAATAATTCATTCTTCTTTCATATAGGTACCCACACAAAAAATGAGCTTTTCAGCTTTTCAATTTATAAACCACAATTCTGAAAATTCAGTTCAATCTTAATGATATATCAAAATATGTATTCTTTATTTGAAAAAGTAAGATCAGATTTACTTTTGGAAAATAAATTCAACAATTTCGTAAATTTAGCAAAATTTGGGGTTGTTTCTATCCAATGTCATTATTCATTCAACACACAAAATTTGAGCTTTTTTCGAAAAAAATATATTCTTGAACTACAACCCTAATAGAGTCAGTTTAATCGTAACATCATATATCATAATATGTATTCTTAATTCGAACAACTAAGATTAGGTTTGCTCTTATTTTAAATTACACAATTGTGTAATGTTTATAATATTGTGTAAAATGCTTATTTTAAAAAATAAGATTGCAAGTAGATATACCATAAAATTACAGCATTCATTCTACTTTATATATTTACACACAGAATTTGAGCTTTTGAGCTTTGAAATGAAAAGATCAATTCATGAACCACAGCAGTGAGTTAAATTAGGATTTGTTTTGAAAAATAAATTCCAAAATAATGCAATACTATTTTAAAACATGATAAAATTGTATTCAGCAATAGTCAAACTTTTGATTCATTTTTATACATTCGAACGCAAAATTTGAGCATTAGATATCAGAATATTTATTGTAAATAAGTAATATAAAATTTAAAGTAATTGAAGATTACTACCAAAATAACGTTGAAGTTTTCACACATCAAACATGTGTATAATTTTTAACATTTGCGGCAATTTTATTTGTGAAATTTTAATATTCAAAATAATATCTGAAGACTTTGGTAATATCTTTATAAGGTATACATAAAATCATGTTCAATATTTTGCTCAGTAAAGAAAAAATGAAAAAAAAGTTCCAAAGCAAATGTGAACCAGATTTAGATAATCGTTACCTATGTAATAATGCCAATGAAAACCTATTTTTTATGAATGGTTTTTATGAAACACAATACCTTCGACCAATACTATCGTTTATGAAATGACTAAAAATAAGTCACATCCATATTCGCTGTTCTCTCTACAGGGTAGCGACCATCCGGTGTAAAAGCTCAATGTCATGAAGATTGCCGCCTTCATGGCCTATATAATAAATTGAAAATACGTTCGTTATGAAGAGTTAAAATACTTTTGTTATGAAGATTTAAAAATAGCAATATTCGTTTAAATTTATCTTGTTCAATAAAAAGACATATCATGTGTTGAATAAGTAAAATTGTTATGAAAAAATTGTAAGAATGTATAAATAATTATGCTCCGATAGAGGAATATGAATATGAAACAAATTAGATCAGATTAGACCATAAATATGATTAGTGCACACGTCTTAAAATTGCATATAAATTATCATTAAGAAATTCATTCTTCGCTTTTCTTGAACAATTTCATTTTGATATATGTTTCGAAATAATAGTAATTGTTGTGAATTTATGAGTCTTATCAATTAATCTATTTGATTAGAATATCTGTCTATAATAAACGAACATTTTATCGAGGTCAAGTCAACGATGTAAGACAAATCACTTACACAAACGCACATTAACCGATGTAGAGATAGTTCAGCCAACATCTTGCCATATGATACCCGAGGATTACGAAGCCGTTCTTGATAAGGCGAATACTTCATTAATAATTTTTCTCTTTCATAAAAAATCAACTAGTGGCTCTACAAGAATTCGCAATTACTAATTTCTATAATGTCAGTCATGAGAACCTATTAATTACGTTGATAAGGGAAACATCGGAGATTGTTGGAGGATTTCTGCAGAACTCGATCGGATAGAGTTATGATATAAGATTCAAGGTAAAAAAATTATTTATTTCTGATTACTTGATCTGAATCTAAGCATGTTCAGGTCTGATTTTTTTTTAGTTCTAATTATTGATATATAACGATGTTCCAAGATTAGATCAGAGTTA
>NW_020536999.1:27938448-27995132 GCF_003426905.1 Ctenocephalides felis | reverse complement strand
TAAGAGCTAAAACTGTCATTTTCCAAATTTTTGCAATTTGGAAGCATTTGAGACCCTGAATCAAGAAAATTCGAAAACATCCACATGGAGGACTCTAAGGACATGGAACACCTATACATAATAAAATTTTTAAGTAAACCCATATTATAAACGTTGAACAAGAACAGCCGAATTCAATTACAAATGAAGTCTATCTGCTCCTTCAAGAGTGTTTATATCCAGAACTATATTATAAATCAGAGAAAAACACGAAGTATACTTAGTACATATGTTACTCTTCGTTTCAATAGTAATTTATACAGTCATAAACGTAGAAATCTCCATCAATTATGACTTTATGATGTATATCCATATGCTGTAACATCTCAATATTGAATCTTCATGACATTTTAAACGATGCACTCAAATGATTTACAGTATGGCTTTTTGTTAGATCCGCAGCTTTTGATGTCAAATAAAAGGAGTAATTTAATTAATTTAAATAAATTAAATTAACAACAACTATAAGAATTGAGAAAGCCATCCATAGCCATGAATGTGCTAGAAATAACAACAGGTAACTTTGTTTGAATGATATCGAAAGGTACTGTATAGCAGGATCAACCATGATTTATAGCAACAATTTAGGTTTGTTATTTAATTAATATTGTTTACGTAATATAAATGAATGTTAAAGATTATTTTTTAAATTCTGAGTATTTAGCAATAAATAACTAGTTAACAATCAGCAATGAGGTTTTGTGATCAAACATAATATTGACTTTCGAAAATTTCTAAATATATTGGAAAATATAATTCTAGTAAATAAATTCTATTGATTGTTATTTCACTACCTATTAATCATAATTTATTAACATGAATTATAATTTATGTTATCAATTAGTCTCTAGTGAAAGGAATCAATCACATTACGATATTCAAAGCTCAATAATGTTTATCCAATGCACTTCGATTATTATTACAAGTTATTTCGTTTAGTAGTCGGAAAATAATTAGAAAATTTTACAATGCTGCATTTCGTAATCGCCTATTTGATTTATAGCAAAGAATAAACTTTGTGTTCTGAGCCGTCGTGAAGATGTCTAGCTATCAATTACAGAATAAATAGGTTTTCAGTGAGTTGTTCCATCGGTATAATTTTGCAATAATACCAGGTAATACATAGCAATCACAAATAATGAAAACTACTAAGAAAGTCAGGTGTACAATGAGATTCTAAAGATCGACACATTAAATACCAACTGGTCATCATTTAAATGACTTAATTTTATATACACATTTAAATATCCAGAGAAACATATTTTCCGATAATATGGTTTCCGTTCAAATTTTACTGCTTGTTTCAAGAAATATTGTTATATTATTCAAGTAGGTGTAAGGCAATTTACCAACTCATATTTTATGCTTTACAAGTTTAGAAGAAACACTAAATGCTGAATATGGAATGTGAATCCATATAGTGTTGATCAGACACCATCAATAACTTTTTTTGTAAAAATGTGTAAATTATTTTTTTTATAAAGGTTCAAATGATAATATATTTTTTAGAATTATTTAAATAATAACAGTAGGTATATATCATTCGAAGTATTGAGAAAAAGCTATTAGTGACGCAAAAATGACGCAAAATTTGAAAACTTTGCAAATATGTTTGAAAAATTAAAAAAACTTATCGTACCATAGTTTAAAATTATAAATTTAAATTAATTGATTTATTATAATATCAATTAAATGATTATAAAACACATCTTACACAAATGTACATCAACAATTTTTATAGTATTATACATATATACTAGAAATGCAATTGATAAAAAATATTAAATTATAAAAGTATTATTGTATTATTATTAATTACCAACGATTTAGAAAAAAATCTATTTTGTTGGATTTATATCATTTTATATAGGCAATACGAATACTAGATTATATTCCAAAATATTTTCATTTATTTCATTTTATTCCGAAATATTACCATCTATTATATTTAGAGCTAATATTTGTGAAAAAATATATTTAACTTAAATTTGAATAAATTTAATTTTTCTTGAAAATTGAACTATAAAGTAGTTAAAAATATCGTAACTTTATCGTAAATTGTTTCATAAAAAGTCAAAATCAAATAATTTATAAAATTTCTATTTGTTTAATTCTCTAATACTTTAGAAGGTTTATTAGGAAAATTAAACTAATTTTTTCCAGAGTTTTTGTAAAAGGTATGTAGACACGAGAACTCTATAAGGTCTAAGACGACTTGCATAGGCTCTTTTATCTAATAAATTCTAATTTACCTAAACATTGAAATTTGAGACATAATAACTTATATTTTCATCAATACTGTAAAAAGTAAGTTTCTTATCAATATTAATTTTTAGATTTTCTGACTTTTTAAATTTCCATACTAAAATATAATTTACTAAAAATTTTAACCCTTTCTCCGGGCGGGATGCCGCTCTTTTACCTAATAAATTCTAATTTACCTAAAAATTGAAATTTGAGACACAATAACTTATAATGTTCATCAATACTGTAAACAGTAAGTTTCCTATCAATATCAATTTTTAGATTTTCCGACTTTTTAAATTTCCACACTAAAATATAATTTACTAATAACTTTAACCCTTTAGACTCGGATGTCGCCGCTTTGGCGGCAAAATTCATATAAAGCTCGGATTTCGCGAGTGGCAAGTGTTAATACACTTTGTACTGTTATAAGTGTGAAATAAATGATATAAAATTCCTTATTTTAATTACTATATTACTTCTGTTTTGTAAAAATATTAATTATAATTCAGTATAAGTATGTATGTATGTACGCAAGCGTTCTGTGTATATATGTGTGTATAATAGTAATAAGTAAAAATATATAGATGTCTTAAAGTAAGTCTGTTACATAAAATTTAGATTTTATTTTTGTTATAATTGCTGTGATCTCTCATACCAGAACAATTGTCTGACTGAGATACAGTACGTATGAATTATATCAAATAAATAAATAAAAAAAAATACATTTTTTTCCTCAGGCGTTTGAAAAAACTTTAAAATAACTGCTAATAGTTTTTCCTTCAACTTACATGCAAAATTCTAGTTTTGTAACGGTTTATATAGGCCAAAAAGTTTACAAAGACCCTAGGGATCCAAGCCAATTTTCCAGAACTGACTTAAATTTATATACACATTTAAATTTTCAGTAGAACTTATTTTCTGGCTTTTTGAATTTCGAACAAATTTTAGTTTACAACTCGTTTTATAATATTTTTATTTATATAAGCAAAGAAAATCTGGATCCATAAGATATTCATATTTCAAACATCGAGTTCATCTTTGCCATCGAACTATTTACTTATGGTTTACTTTATTTTGTTGTTCTAAATTTAATTAGTAAATGTATAAACCTAACAAATACATATATAAAATAAGATATGTTTACAATACATAATTATTATTTTTTTTTGAAATTAATTAACCCTTCTGGTATCGTCCCCAGCACACCTACGACCATAGTTCTACGTCCATCCGCAGTAGTTGTGTTGTGATAAATCAAAAATCCCGGAATGCCACCGCAGAATGAAAACGAAATCTTAGCAAACGGTCAAGCCACTAATAGTATTAGCCACATTAAAATAATAACAGTAGGTATATATCATTCGAAGTATTGAGAAAAAGCGATTAGTCGTATGCACTTGCTCATTCTCGCCCGCGATAGAAGCCTCGGCCAGGCGCAACGGACTCTGTTGTGGGAGATCGTCACGAGTTTGATATTTCATAGAGATGCCAGTTATGAAACACACTAGCGGGGCTGTTTTATAGGTTAACACGTTCACTGCCGACCCATTGTAATGGACAATTGGTCATTTTGGAAAGTGTTGGAAAAATTATTAACAATTACAAAATATTATGATCATCAATAGTAATGGATCTACATTAATTTATACTCTTATAGTCTATATGTTCAAAAAGCTCCAATTCTGTTGAAATGAAGTTTTTACAACCATGTAACATTAATAAAACAATTTAAAACTAAAATCTTCCATGCCGTAGTTACAATTATATTCCAGAATATTCATTACTTTTTCATAACCACGTACAATAATTGAGCTTTTTAAAAAAGGATTCATTTCTGCAGCACAAACAGATTCGGTTGCAAATTGAACAATTGGTCATTTTGGAAAATGTTGGAAAAATTATTATCAATTACAAAATATTACAACCATCAATAATGATGGATCTACATTCCTTTATATTCTTATTGTCTATATGTTCGAAAAGCTCCATTTCTGAACAAACAGCTCTACCTGCTGAATGAGATGAGATTTCTACAATTATGTAATATTATTTAACAGTACAAAATTAAAATCATCCATACCGTTGTTACAATCAGTCATTACAGAATATTCATACCTTTTTCAAAACCTCATACAAGCTTTATTTAAGCTTTCTGAAATTCAAGATTCATTTCTGCAGAACAACCAGATTCTGTTTCGTAACATAATATAGCAAAATATTCTATATTTGAAATAAATAATAATTCATTCTTCTTTCATATAGGTACCCACACAAAAAAATGAGCTTTTCAGCTTTTCAATTTATAAACCACAATTCTGAAAATTCAGTTCAATCTTAATGATATATCAAAATATGTATTCTTTATTTGAAAAAGTAAGATCAGATTTACTTTTGGAAAATAAATTCAACAATTTCGTAAATTTAGCAAAATTTGGGGTTGTTTCTATCCAATGTCATTATTCATTCAACACACAAAATTTGAGCTTTTTTCGAAAAAAATATATTCTTGAACTACAACCCTAATAGAGTCAGTTTAATCGTAACATCATATATCATAATATGTATTCTTAATTCGAACAACTAAGATTAGGTTTGCTCTTATTTTAAATTACACAATTGTGTAATGTTTAATAATATTGTGTAAAATGCTTATTTTAAAAAATAAGATTGCAAGTAGATATACCATAAAATTACAGCATTCATTCTACTTTATATATTTACACACAGAATTTGAGCTTTTGAGCTTTGAAATGAAAAGATCAATTCATGAACCACAGCAGTGAGTTAAATTAGGATTTGTTTTGAAAAATAAATTCCAAAATAATGCAATACTATTTTAAAACATGATAAAATTGTATTCAGCAATTAGTCAAACTTTTGATTCATTTTTATACATTCGAACGCAAAATTTGAGCATTAGATATCAGAATATTTATTGTAAATAAGTAATATAAAATTTAAAGTAATTGAAGATTACTACCAAAATAACGTTGAAGTTTTCACACATCAAACATGTGTATAATTTTTAACATTTGCGGCAATTTTATTTGTGAAATTTTAATATTCAAAATAATATCTGAAGACTTTGGTAATATCTTTATAAGGTATACATAAAATCATGTTCAATATTTTGCTCAGTAAAGAAAAAATGAAAAAAAAAGTTCCAAAGCAAATATGAACCAGATTTAGATAATCGTTACCTATGTAATAATGCCAATGAAAACCTATTTTTTATGAATGGTTTTTATGAAACACAATACCTTCGACCAATACTATCGTTTATGAAATGACTAAAAATAAGTCACATCCATATTCGCTGTTCTCTCTACAGGGTAGCGACCATCCGGTGTAAAAGCTCAATGTCATGAAGATTGCCGCCTTCATGGCCTATATAATAAATTGAAAATACGTTCGTTATGAAGAGTTAAAATACTTTTGTTATGAAGATTTAAAAATAGCAATATTCGTTTAAATTTATCTTGTTCAATAAAAAGACATATCATGTGTTGAATAAGTAAAATTGTTATGAAAAAATTGTAAGAATGTATAAATAATTATGCTCCGATAGAGGAATATGAATATGAAACAAATTAGATCAGATTAGACCATAAATATGATTAGTGCACACGTCTTAAAATTGCATATAAATTATCATTAAGAAAATTCATTCTTCGCTTTTCTTGAACAATTTCATTTTGATATATGTTTCGAAATAATAGTAATTGTTGTGAATTTATGAGTCTTATCAATTAATCTATTTGATTAGAATATCTGTCTATAATAAACGAACATTTTATCGAGGTCAAGTCAACGATGTAAGACAAATCACTTACACAAACGCACATTAACCGATGTAGAGATAGTTCAGCCAACATCTTGCCATATGATACCCGAGGATTACGAAGCCGTTCTTGATAAGGCGAATACTTCATTAATAATTTTTCTCTTTCATAAAAAATCAACTAGTGGCTCTACAAGAATTCGCAATTACTAATTTCTATAATGTCAGTCATGAGAACCTATTAATTACGTTGATAAGGGAAACATCGGAGATTGTTGGAGGATTTCTGCAGAACTCGATCGGATAGAGTTATGATATAAGACTTCAAGGTAAAAAAATTATTTTATTCTGATTACTTGATCTGAATCTAAGCATGTTCAGGTCTGATTTTTTTTTAGTTGCTAATTATTGATATATAACGATGTTCCAAGATTAGATCAGAGTTAACTTAGAGGGATCTAGAAATTTATTCTGGTACTCTTAGTATTCTGATCAAGATTTTTTTTTAAATCGATTTTGCTGCTTTTGATATTTTAAAAATTTAACTTTTCAAGAATATGTGTACAAGAGAAGTTTTTGAAATTTGAATTATTTTCAGAAATATAGCTATTTTTAGACCATGATAATCCGAAACTGAACGAGTTTTTCCCGTAACTGTGTTTTTCGATACGATGCCCACGATTTCTCAACTTTTACTGGACCTATTAATTTGAAATTTTAACTTTATTCTTTATAGACTCTTCTTTAGTAAGAACTAGGCTTATCCCCAGATTCCAATTTCGATTATTACTAATTTTGAAAAATTAGACAATATCAAAAGAAGTCGCTTTTTTCAGCCAGTCACTATTTTGCAAAAACAAGAAACATTTTTCCTAATTTTTTGTAGTTCATACAATCACATTATTATAGATTAATAATATATATTTATTTCTTTCTTCAGATTATTTACAGGACTAAAAGCATGGGTATCGTCAGGTCCTAATTTTTTGGGACGCCCCACTTTCACACCTTCTAGAATTGAACTTTTCGACGATTTTTAAATTTTAATTGTCTTTTGTTTTCTTAAAACATTAATTAATAACTTGTAGAAAAAAAAATAGCAAAAATATTATTTGGCCTTATTTTGCGGCTCTTCAAAAACGCATAAAATTCATGCCTCTAAACCGAAATACCCCTTGAATTTTAATATCAGATAAAAAATAATATAAAATTTTACTTTTATCATTGCATAGCAGTATCATTTCTGAATTTTACCAATTGACTTTATATTAATACGTACTTTAAAAGTGCTTTTAAAAAGCTCTGGACAGCCCATGCCCTACAAAGTAATTTTCATCAAATGCAATTATAATTTCCAATCGTGAAATGGTAAAATTAGCAATATTATTGAAGTGATAAATTATATTATATCAGATGTTTGATAATCTACACTCAGGTGTTTCTCTGTAAATTTTATTACCATAAATAATGCACTCTCTAATATTATCGGATTAAATTACGTAGTTAGAACGCTTTATGTAAATCTGATATGTAAAACCTATCATATTGTATGCTTTATCTTCGGTTTATATTTACAATATGTTTCTATACGACTTTTATTACTAATTTCGTATTATGTATCATGGATTGCATAAATTATAGACACAAATATGGTAATTATAGGATAATACAAATGCAAATGCAATTGTAGTATAAAATCAGTATTTAACTCTCATCGGCTCTTCTTAATGTAAAATATAAATGATTTATTGATTTCGATAGGTGTTAAAATGTATTAGATATATAAAGCAGCGATAAAAATAAATTAGTATAAAAAATTCTTCCTTTATACTTTTCGACACTTGATGTGTGCCATCATTCAGCAGTTCACACTAAAAAAAACTCAGCTACGTGATTCAAGCATGTTCTTAAATTAATATTAAAACACGAAAAGTTGCGAAAATTTTTTCCAAAGTTGTTCCAAATAACAATGGTGCTAAATCTATAATTTTCAAAAGAAAACTCAGAAGTAACAGTCGGTCAAGTAAGAGCGTGGCCGGGTTAATTTATAAAAATAATTATTTTATGAAACTTTAATATTTATATATGCATTGTATACGTTAAAAGCAAGGATGCAATTTTGGTCAATATGTGTCCTGTCACCACCGGAGTCGACAATTGCCTGACATCTCCGACGCCTGCTTTTTACTAATTTAACGGATTATTTTAGTCCGACGGCTGGTATTTTAATTTAACGGCTCGATGAGGGCAGTACGTGCTCATATAAAACTTTCATCAGTGAAAATGACATTTTCAAAATCTCTACCAATATTTTCATGTGCTCAAGCGGAAAAGAAGCACATGTTTTTCAGTCGTCAGTGGCTCCCCGTTGTGTTGCGCCATTTCAGATCATGAATACGAAGAAAGGTTCAGATAGTTTTGTAGATATTTTTGTAGATATTTCTAAACATTTTGCCATTAATTTTGCTCGTCCTTGCTACAGTGTTAAAGCAGGATTCCGCAAATACCCATTCACTGTTCTTTTTTCTTCTTTTTTATTTGAATCACGTTCTGATAAATCATCGACTTTTCTAGCAACTTTATATAGGTGTATCGAATTCTGTACAAATGCCTTCAACTTTCTCATATATTTAGCAGCAGCTGATTGCTACATTTGGGTACATTTTAGGTGCATGCAAAAGGGCGCAGCCTCGTAGCGCGACGCGTAACTTAGCACTCATGGCGTTTAACTTAATTTTTTCTCAAAAGATCAACTGCAACTAAACCTTTTTTAACAATGCATCAAGGACAAAGCTTCACTTTATTGGCTCACGAAAGAATTAGACCGAAATCTTTAATTAACTGTCGTTAATGTCGGCCACGCTCTTACTTGACCGACTGTACATAGATATAATATTATAAATAAAATTTTGGTAGGTTTGGGAGAACTAATCACATTTTTACTATTTTGGTAAATATGAAATAAATCTTGCATTTTGAGCTTTTTTGAACTTGGTCAAAATTTATCATACGAAGATAATTGAATGCATAAAGATTTTATACCAATTGAAATTTTAAAATACAACATTTTTTTTTACATTTTTGGAATGCAATATTTAAGTATCCATTATATAATAATTGCAACCAATTGACCAGAATAAAAATTAAATTTTTAAAGAGTTATATTAAATTAAAATTAAATTTTTTTGGATAGTTTTTTGCTAAACCTTAAAGGCAGTTACTGCAAAATTATCCTCTTATAATTAGCGAAATATTTATGTAGTTAAAATGTAGAATAAAATAAATTTCATAAATAAGAAAATCGTTCTTTCAGCTCTTACCATAATCCATTACAATCGATAGATGAGTTCGAGTAAATAATAACCCTAATAAAGCAAAATAAATCGACGTTTTAATTAAACGCGTGACTATATGAGAAACATGAAACAGATCATTGCATATAAAATTTATATCGATTTCCCATTATATTTTGAAATGTAATGAATTTGCCGAGTCGATGAAAGTATTAATAAACTTGGAGAATGGTAATGTATTATTACAAGTAATTTATCGTGCTTTGATTAAAAAAAAGCTGATTACTCCAACAAATATTATAATCAGGTAGAAAATATGTTCCAAGTGTGTTGGAATGAAACATAACATAACGTTGCTATGATAATTAATAAAATACAAAATTTTTATCCAATAGTGAGAAAACCAAAATAAAAAATGCTTTTATAAATCAGTCACTAGAGTTTTGTAAAATGTCTATGAAAAATTTTATCACATACCATTAAGGATGCTAATTCATTAGTAATATTATACTTAATATAGAAAAATTCAATTTTCACTAAAATTAAATTTGTTACAGAAAACATTGTGTAATTTTATTGTTAATTCATTTTTATCAAATCAATAAAATTTAAAAAAATAGATTAAAAAACTCTTTCATGTTTTTAAGATGTGTTATTGTTTCATTATACATTAATGAAGCTATTTCAATTATTTATAATATTAATATTTAAATGCAATTATCAAATCAAATTCACAAAAAGAAACATTCTGATACAGATCCAACTAGCACAAAAATGTTCGGTTTTAGTTAGCTCTAATTAGAGGAATTAGGTTTTATTATCAAATCCATAAATAATGAATGAAATAAATCCATAAGCATTGTTTTATAGATTTCCTTGGTGTTTTAAATCTGAGCATGAATACCACAATAACACGTTGTATAATCACTGATTCACGTTTTTCCTTGTACATTACATGATCGGAATAACACATTGCCTCCATGGGCCAGAGATTTTCAAATAGTATTCTTTAAGTTTGAAGTTCTCTAATAGTAAAATAATTTAAATGCATTTAGTTATTATTTTATTTCTGAACAAATCGTAATCAATAATAATAAAATTATTCTAAGCCTTTTTCAAGCAAATATGAATCGGTACTAAAGTATAATGAACAATAGTTCAAATGAACAACGAATTTATATATCATTTTAATAAAAATGTAGAAAAATAGCTAAATCAAATATATTATATATGTACTGTACAGGGTGTCCCAGAACAACGCGAAACTAGAACAGGGTGATAGTATGGATCGTAACTATCGTAATAGAAAAACTCAGAAAAAATGTCATGCAGTTTGAAAATTATAAGCTTTCAAGTGCAACCTAGAGCTTTGGTGAAACTGTGATCATTTTTTCGGTTATTGTGGTTGATTTTTATGAATTTTGTTCTTTTAAACTTTGGATTCGTATCAGTTAATAACATTTCTAGGACCACAGTCATATATTGTCACAGTCAAATATTGACTATTGCTCCGTTTTCAAGAATTAAGACTTTTTGTTCAAGTATGAATTTAAACTTATCAAAATTGGACGACTTTGAGAGGCCCTTCTTTAAAAAAACTAAATGTACTAAAGTATGTTGGCAAATTCCATCATAAATCGTGATTGTTATTAGATGGTAAAATACTTGATAGTATCATAACAAAAAAAAATAAAAATAACATGATTTTTTATAATAATCAATTTATAGTAAAATGCACTACATTTTACTCGTTTTTATATAAACTACAACTAAAATATTTTATAGCAGATTTCTAGTGTCACAGGGAATATACTGTGAAAATTTGAGCACCTTGAATTTTTCAAAAAAAAATATCTATAAAATATACAAAACCCCTAGGATAATGCTATATTTTTGTTTTATAGCGATTTTTTCCCTAGCATTTTAGGCTATTAAAATACAATTTTTTTCTTGTTATTCTTGATCACAAGATAATCCATATGATTGTTGTTTGAAACTTCTATATCATGGGTAAGTTGAGAAATTTCGAAAAAAAGAATTCTTTTCGGTGATTTTTTGATAATTTTCTAACGTTTAAACGTTTTAACTTAGGACTTTGTTGTTTTTGGATGAAATAGAGTAAATCAAATCTATAAGTCAATGCAAGCACTTTTAAGATAACCCTCACTGTCCTTGAGACCGCTAAAAACGTGTTTAGGGTTGAAAAACCTTAAATGCAATTTTAAATATTCGAAATAATAATAATATAAATAAAATTTTGCATGAATTGTGAAGAATGCCCATATAATTTTCTAACTTAATATATTGAAAAGTGTTACAATAATATAGTTTGCGACATAAAAATATTTATCATTTATTAAATATTTCTAAGATTATTTTCCCCGTACGCTATGTTAATCGCAATATAAATCATTTACCATATTTGCGGCAATAAATCCGCGTCTAGTTTTATCGTCTGTCTGAACTCGTAGTTTGTAGAGTTCGAAGGAATCTGAACAGATTGGGAACAGATATATGCATATATTTAGATATTTATTCCGTGTAGGAACAAATATTCACAAGTAATATTTGACCTCAGCATTTCATTCTGTTATCCGCGGGAGTTGATACGTGCCGGGCATAACATAATATAAGCGATCGTTCGGACTCGGACGCCGTGAATGTGTTAATATTAAGAACGGCATAACGGTGTACAAACAATTCGGTTCTTCAATCAAAATATATAATATTTATTTATATGGAGAAAAAAAATCTTATATATCTATGTTTATATAACCGATTTATTGGTAATAATACATTAAAGTGCCGAGAGGTTTTTTTAAAGCCATTAATTTGTAGAGGTCGTGACAATATTTACTTAGTACTGAATTTCAAATATTTTGTAAATAATTTAGATGGATGGCAATTCATGGATTTCTTGCCGAAAGGATAGTACGGTACCCCATTAATATCACTCTGATAAAAATTTAAAAAAAAATTAGTGTATTTTTTATATTTTAACAGCGATCAGAACCTTACGATCATATCAGCAGTTGAGCTGAAACTTCTTACGACGTATTTTCAGATGGTAACCCAGCGACTGATCCATCCACATTCGATTATTTTATTATTAGAATTTATCTAATAGAGCTGACTTATTATTCAATTGACGCAGCAATGACCAACAAGAGCTATTTTTCCTTAAAAATATATTTAAAATCTATATTTCCAATTTTATCATCAGAATTGAAATACCTACTACTCAGGCAACGTCAGAAGTATAAAAACAAGCTGGCTGAATAGCGTACTACCTTAGTAAAAAGATGTTCAGTTAAATTAATAACCCCTTTTCATTATAATTTCATGAATTGTTGTCATAATTGAATAAAATTGTTGTCATATTTTGCTTCTTTATTTCTGCAAAGGTAAAATGGTATTTTAAGCTCACAAAAAGTTATGAGCTATTTATGGTGGCGAAGCCTTAAAAAACAGCAGTATCAAAATTAGTTTGCCAATTTTCATTCTGGTGATTAATCATTCAAAGATGAAAAACGCACTGAAAGTCGAGTTAAATTTGATTATAAAGAAATTGACTATTTTTACTCATACCACGCAAATCCGATCAAATATTATGACTACATTGAATAACTAATAAAATTAAACAACCTACTCGGAGAAAAGCTACTTAAATTAACAAATATTAACATCACATATCTTTGGCCACTTGGAAAAAAAATAGTAGAGCTAAGTTTGGATGTTTTGCCACATCCACCAAATATTCCCGACCTTGCACCTTCTGGTTACTTTTTGGTTTCTATTTTCACCAAACTCCCTGAATGGTAAACAATTCAATGATTTGATGATGTCAAATTGTACCTGATTTAGTTTTTTGGTAATAAAAACGAGAAGTTTTATGAAATTGGGATAATGATGCTGCTTGAAAGCTGAAAAAAGTCATTGGTCTAAATGAACAATATATTACAGAATAAATTTATTAAGTTGCTTAAAAAAATGTCTTTGATTTTCTAACAAAAATCCGTACTTATGTAGTTGCCAACCTCATATTTCAAATCTACTTGTGAGTGAAGCCCTATTTTAGCTTTTTTAAGTTTTTGTACTGTTGTCACTAAGAAACTGCATCGCTGGATGTAGTTCTTAGATTGTTTCCGCGCTTCCGGAACAATTAACCTAATGCCTAAAAAAATATAAAAAACTATTTCCTTTGAATTACCCATTGCTTCCTTTAGTAACTCATCCTTTACGCCTTGCGACTATAGTTTCAAAATCCATTTCACTAAATCCCTTACAAATAAATATGTTTTATGTTCATATGCCTTCATTTCCATTACATAATATCGCCTATGATATATTTTGTATTGTAGAATTGGATATATCTAAAGCTGAAGGAATTACTCTGTTCGAGTGGGCATAATACGAGATTACGGAAGTATATTTCAAATCAGGTACATATGCTGAAATACAAATGCATATGTGTACTTAGATTTCCTGTTTGTATATTGTTGCAAAAATCGTATTTCAATATGTATGGTGGAAATTTAGACATTGATTAATTGTTACTATCTATAATTATGTAATAGTATCAATAAATCTTTGACATGATTGGAAATATTTTCGATGCAGGGGAAAGGAGCATGGTATACCATCGATAGATAATATTAGAGATTAAAGATATTTGTACATTTGCAGATAATTTTAATAAATTCATCAATTCAATTGGTCCCGTGATAGCATTTATCGATATTTCTTATTTGCACTGTCCTGAAAGACTATTTTCAATTGAAACCATATTTCTAATCTATGTTTAATATTCGGCTTCACATTTTCTACTGTTCCAAATACGTGCACTATATTTTTCAAATTTGGACGAAACATTCTCATAGTGATTTATATATTCGATCTTTGATTTTCCTACAATTCAAATACGAGTTGTTTCAAATAATTCTCCAATAAAAATCAGATTGTTCATTATTAGTTTCTGCGGTTCACGGGAAACCGCTGCACGTTTTCATTTATATTAATACTGATACAAAATGAATACACGATGCGAAAATCAAATGTTTTGAAATTACCGATTCCTCCTTGACTTTAGCAAATGACTTTCATTTATTATTATCAGATATCATAAATTTATTACATCTGCAGAGAATTGAAGTTTCGGTTTGAAAATTGCTGCACTCTGGCAGGTAATAAAACATAGTGAAACAATCTGACGGGAGATTTTGAAGTAGCAATGTGTTCATATTATTGCAATATCACGAATATTTTGAATTAATATGATTTATTATGGTTAGCTTTCACAGAATACAGGAGTATCTCAATAATAGTCTTGAACCAAAAATTTAACTGATATCAAGCATTTTTCAGTGCAATTTCAATATAAAAACAACGCATGAAAATCTGATAAATAGGGTAGGTGGAACTTAAAGGTTCTTTAAATTCCTTTAAAATCAAAAATAAGGCATTAGATTTGTTTGCCCCTTGGTCGTCCCATTTTACTCCCTCTATGAGGTAGAAAAGACTAAATTTTTGAAAAAGAGCAATTTTCTAAAATGATGAATTAGCTGGGAATTTTACAGAACATGGTCAAATAGTTTGAT
Source organism: Ctenocephalides felis (assembly GCF_003426905.1). Classification (NCBI taxonomy): domain Eukaryota; kingdom Metazoa; phylum Arthropoda; class Insecta; order Siphonaptera; family Pulicidae; genus Ctenocephalides; species Ctenocephalides felis. The sequence goes on along the minus strand of NW_020536999.1, from coordinate 27,980,175 downwards.
ATGAGTTCTTTGTTGTGATATAATTGATTTGATTTTTACAATATAATTGCTGAAAGTTCAATTAGATCGTTGATGTCCTACCCTATCTCAAAATATTTTAAATTGTAATTTTTTCTTGAAATATAATTAATGAAAACTAAAAGTAAAATATTTGACGATGTAGTAGATTATGTTATATCATGTCCCCCGGTTTAATTAATAACTAGTGGTGTATGGCATCGTGCCTTAAGGCAAATAGCTTGTATAAATAGATTATTATAATTATTCGAAGTATTATATATGAGTGATGTTTATAACTTTAGCTTTTTAAAAATTAAAAAATATAAATAAAAAAAATTCTTTCCCCAAAAGCAATCGATTCGTCAACAAAAGCAAAAAGATTTTTTAAATCATTCAAATTGTTCTTTCAAAAACTGCCATTTTTTGCACATTTAGCTCTAGATATCTCTGTGTCTCTGGACCTGCCTTTGCCAAAATCAAATTACTACTTCTTCCCATCATTACGAATCAAATGTTTTTTTTAGATAATTCAAATCAGTTGATCCGTCCTCTTAAAATGTATTCGTAAAAGGACGAAAACAATTTTAAGCACTTTTTTGCTTCAATCTCCGAAGCCGCTGAACCTGCCTTTGCCAAAAACTATTCAGCACATTTCCTTATCAATAAGAATCAATTGCTTTTTGAAAAATTGTCTCCACACATAACATCGATTTTTTTGAGGTATGCCAAAATGTTCACAAACCTCTGAAACGTGAAAATATGTAAAAATTTTCGAGTTTTTGCCCATTACTATAACTTACCCTTCAGGAAGTTAAAAAGTTACGAAAAGGGCAAAATTTTCAATATCTTAAATTTAATATTTCTTCCGTCTATTTTTATTATTATTCATATATAACTATAATTCTACCTAATTCCCCAAACACACGTCACATTAGTTTCAATTTATGTCCCCGGACCCAGCGTGACATTAATACTCGTAATACACAGACTATTCTTAATTTCAATGAAAAAGAAAAAAATCCGAACGATAGCGTGGAGAATGGTGTATGAAATTGATATTTAAGTGAATGCCAGGAACATATACACATCGAATGTCAGTATTTTATCATTACTGTAATATATATTGTGTACTGGTGTAATATTGTAACCGTAATAGTAATAGAATGTCAGACGAGTCGACCATCGGACATTGAGACGCACGTAAAATATTACATGGATTACGCAAAAATTGAAATCGCTAACACATGTCCTTAGATTATAAAATTGGAGATCCAATCACTAAATAATCGATCAATTATAGAAATAATTAGCAGATGATGTTAAACAAAATACTTAAAATCTTCATTGACCTAGTCACTTGAATAAAGTTTACTTTACCTTTTCGACCTATATATTAAGTTATTTCCTCTTCAACTTCATGATTTTTGTGAGCGATTTGCAATGAATAATTCTAGATAATGTTGCATAGAACACAAAACAATTGCGTTATTACTAAGATTATTTCAATTGCTTTTGTTGAATATAGATTCCTTGTAATATGGATCATTACATATTCTATTCCCTTTTGTAATATCTATTCGACTTTCTATTTTATTTATTCCCTCAATATGAAGTGAACAAAATCTTCGAAACTATTACACAATACTTAGTTTAGATTTTTTTTTTCGATTTTTTTAATCCAAGTAATCAATATAAAAGAATCATAGTTTTATATAATTCTAGCTTTCTCTTCAGTTTATTTTCCCAAATTTATTAAAAATTTCAGTAAGTGGTAGTATTTGAAATACAGTAAAATAATTAATTAATATGAAATAATTAAATTTATAAAATATACTTAAATAGACAAAACGTTCAAAGTCTCCTCATCGTTCCGATCCAAACCGATACGGTGAAGTAACATTTAACCTAGAATGAGGCTTCGAACAGGGTTGCTCGCAAATTTTCATACCGGTTTGTCATGGGTGATGCTGCTGTTCATATACATTTGCTTATAAAATGAAATTTATTAATTATAAAAATTCTAATGATTGAAAATTTTTGCTGTATTCTCCAATATTTTAAATTGTATAGAGTTGTTCTAACTTTACAAGTTGCCAAATTTTCTCGGGTAGTGTAAGACGAAATAGCTTTAAGCCGCTAAGCTTTTTAGTACCTTATATGAATACAATTTCGTATTACTTCTAATGTAAATATATAGTATATTAATGCTATAAATAGTAATCGTTCAAAGGTATGTAAATTCTTACAAACAAAATACTTAGAACATTGCTTCGTCCATGTAATACCAGCAACGTGTGTTTAGGCCAGTGTTTCCCAACGTGGGGGGCGTTCATTGATCACGTGAGCGAGGTTTTAAGAATTTTTGGACCCCCGCTCCCCCTTGGTGATACATGGTAATATTCAAAATTACCCCCCTTCCCCCACCGAACATCACGTGATAAAACAATACATTTATTGATTCTTTTTTTGAAAATGTTTGAATATTTTTAAAAAAAATCAGTTATAAAATAAATACACGTGATATCTTACTATACCCCTCCCTCCTCTACGTGATATTTCGTGATTTTTTGTAACCCCCCCCCCCTAAAAACCTCACGTGATTAATGGACGCCCACTGATAGTTGATGGGGCATTTAAAATGTACCAATTATATTTGTTGAGGAAATAAACTGTTTTTAAAAATTACCTATATTCTAGTACAACTTCGTATACTTGAAATTAACAACTGCAAATAGAGAATTTCCTCAACCTTCACTTTCAGTTTCTTCAATGGTTGTTGATTGGAGCTGTTGATGTAACGTCCTGACTAAAATTGCTCTGAATAAAGTGACTATGTGTGTGTAAATGTAAATGTACTTAATTTCTTTAGGTTCTAGCTAAACAATGTTCCTCCATTAAATTCCTACATTTTGCATTGCATTCCACCCAATTCCAACTCCAAGACCCTCAGCATCCAAGGTCCCAGAGACCTCTAGAACTATTGTTTTGAAAAACTTAATATTTTTTTTTGTCTAAAAAAGTTTGGTAAACATTGCTCCAGCCTCTTACATGGAAGTTTCAATCGGCGGTCGTATCACAAAATGTCATTTCCAGTACACGGAGTCGACTGAGCCGACAAACGTATTCCATTACACTCGGCTATGTCTTTTTTAATTATCACTCTTATTTATGTCCAATTCAATAAATACGACATTTGACAACGTTGCCTCACTACAGATAAATCAATCGTAAATTAACAACCTTTTACACGTACTGAGCTGATAGAAATTGACAATAGTGACTAGACCCTTGAACGTATAATGAAATCGTGAACTTGAATAGAACATAACTATTAGATGTTTTATTAGAAATACTAATTACAATTTTAAAAGCAGTACACGCCTGCTAGAAATAATAACAACTCGACTCAAAAAAATATTTATTTTGTGGATCAAATCAAATATCATAGCATTACCATTAGAATTTAATATTTTGATCTCATTAACTTATGCATTAGATTATTTTATTGGTTCCATGGACATAAAAATTAAGATTTAATACGAGTGATTGAGAAATAAGAATACGATCTCTTCACTCATATTTGTTTTATTAAAAAATCTAAAATTGCATTTAGCGTGGTCCTTAATATGGACATTTTCGAATTTCCTTGCTCCCAAGGGCTCAAATGATTCCAAATTGATAAATTCTCTCAAAGTTTTAGCTCTTAATATTGTCCTTTAGATAGTGCGCAATACAATCGAAGTTTTGTATGGAAATAGCATGAAAAAAATTTCAAAAATTTTAAAAATGTTTTTGATATAATTTAGCGAACAAATGAATGAATTTTATTCAAAATTTATCGCTAAGTTATACCTAAAAAAATTTTTTTTAATTTTTAATTTTTTTTTTCATTCTATTTCCATACGAACTTTGATTGAATTGCGTACTATCTAAAAGTTAATATCAAGTGCTAAAACTTTCAGAGAATTGTTTATTATCAATTTGGAACTATTTGAGCCCTTGGGAGCAAGGAAATTCGAAAATGTCCATGTTGAGGACCATCCTATTTCATATACAATTATGTTGATTGTTAGCAAAAGAATGACCTAAATTCAGAACGTCATTTTGCATTCATGATATTTTCTGCTTCTAAAAGAACATTAAGGAAATTGTAAAACCGACGTAAAACAAAGCTATGAATATGAAACATTAGCAAAAACCGTCGGCACATAAAGATATATGGACACAGCAATATCAACACTTTGCATTAAGCTAAGAAATCGCGTGAGAAATAGTGGAAATGTCTGCAAAAATGATACAATAAACCGAAGACCAGGATATTATGAATTTAAGTATCTAATACCCATCCAGATATATCTCTTAAAAGTTGTATGTGTGCGTTATACATGACTAAATGTAATTATTTGGTCTGTTGGCCGCCTTTAATGACTTTTATTGGGTATTTTTCGAAATTTCTTATATCTTATCTCGGATTTACATAGCAGTATACACTCTTTTATACGTTACAGAGAAACCGCGTTGTTCAAATATTGGAATGAGGCACGTATTTCACAATGACATGCTCTTCAACAGGATATTGGCGTTCCTCCGAATATATACATATATATAAAAAGACATATAAACCTATGTAGTTATACACACATATGTATTTATATACATATGTGTCGTTGAAAAATATATCAAAAACTCGCAAAAATGGAATTTCAGGTTCAGTTTATAAAGTGGAGTGCAATGATTGTAACGCTTGTTATATTGGCGAATGTTCCCAAAGGATAAATGATATATTCATATATTCATATAATTCTAAAAATCTAATACGACTCAAATATATATTTTCCGACCACCTTTTACACAAATCATCCAACCATTCTATATAAAAATGTTGATCTTTGAACATTTGCAGAATCATTATTAATTAAATTTTAGCAAAAATTTAATTACAAATTTAAAATTATTATGCAATAATATTACATAACACTAATGTCAATTAAGGATATCTCTAAAAAATATAATTTATTAAAGGTTCATATTATAAAAAAAATTTTGCAACCGTAAAAACCGTATTGGATTCAAACACCTTTACATATGCATGCATATAAGATGCACATACATTATGAACCTGAGTAGAAAAAAAGATCCAAAGTTATAAATGTCTAACATAATTTATACAGTCATTTCAGTTCACAAAACAACGTCTTATTTTATCGGAGATTCATTCTTTCTTCACACCTTCCGTGGGCTAATTAAAGTGTAACAGATGCACTGCGAGTCGAACAACTCTCGAAACTGATAATGGAAGGAAATATACGATTTAGGTTTGTGAATTCCTTTAAAGATTATTTGAATTTGTATATATTAACATTGATCATTGATCAACAGATTTATAACTGATTGATTAAACTGATGATTAAAAACACTCTTACCTACTAAATCATCCCGCCACGTTATAAAAAGAAAAAAATGTTGACCTTAGACAATTTGCAGAACCCTATTTCATTCCTCTAAATTATTCTAGTATTAATAATGTAGCCCTCTGCTTCACTTTAAGACGGTTCTTGAACTTAAATTGTGTGAAAATGAATTATTTCTTAAAATTTAAGTTTTAAGTTCCTTCCTTTTAGTATTGATGCTTCAGACAGTCATCAATTTTTGTTAGTTACTACTTAGTTCTAATAAATTTGTCATACATAGTATTTTATGTAAAAACAAAAATTTTACTATAATTTTGGATAATGATTTACTGTCCCTATCATTTTTATGTTCGAAAATTTTTCCTAGATGGTACATTGTATTGTAATTCTTTCTATAAATTATTTTTGTATAATTTTGTCATTTTTAGCCACATGATGAAACATACCTAGTGTCGATCTTCTTATTACCATGAGCAATTAAGCAAATAGCAAAAAACAAATATTCTATTTCGAGAATTTTCACAATTTGTCATCTCAATTAGAAATCATGTCGGCACCTTTGAAAATTAACAATAAGTCATTTTACAAGTGCTCATAATAAAATAAAGAGCGGCATTCTATATCTAATCTTTTCAATGCAATATAATCATGAGATTACTGTTTTAAATTTGATTATTGGATATTTTTCGAAGTCGCGTGGATGTCTGCATAATAAAAAATATGTTGATACTTCTAATATAAATTTCATGGTAAAGATCAAAATATACATCGGATTAAATCAAATATTTGTCATCTCAAATGTATGCCTTCTCTTGCATCCAAATGCGTTAATCTTATTTTAGCAAAAAGGTAAAGAGTGAAATGTGTGTTATCAATAGTTTATGTAGAAGGAAACCTGCCATATCTCGGAAACGTATTAAATCATTTTTGTAAGATGTTAATCACCATGATAATATTAGAAAAAATTTCACATTGGCCGTGGTGACTTTATTAGATAATTCAGTTAAAATTGTATCAAGGAAACTTAACTTATCAAAGAGAAAACATTGTTTCAAATTTAATAGAAAAGCAAGATTTAAAACTTTTTCTTCTAAAAGTCGTGTCAGTATTTTATGTACGCCGACTAAATTTTCAAGTTTTGTTCCTAATAGGCCAAAGCTTTCAAAACATACTGCAAATGTATCTTTTGCGTCGGACATCTGTGATTGACGTGGCATTCTACCAAATAGCGTATGTCAGACATATATATCTGATATGACGATTAACGTGTTAAAAAAGTTGACTTATAGTTCAGAAAATTAAAATCGTAATAGCTATCCAGAAAAACTTTGTATTACATACACACACACACACATATATATATGGGAGCTCATGGCGTAGCAACGCTTTCTGGTATAAACGGGGTTGCGAATTCGAGCCCCCGCCCTGGCCACCTGACATCAGGCAGTAGCAATGTCTATTTTCATTCAAAAATATAGATCAAATATATGTTTCCAATTCAGAATAAGTTCATTTTTGGCACTGTGGTATGAAATGGCAAAGGGGAAATCTCTCACACTATTCTTCCCTGAGTCGGGTTGGAGTTTAATTCAGCTCACGGAAGCTACCCATTATATACATATTATATATATATATATATATATATGCATATGTATGATGTATGTATGTATTATCTCGTTCCCAGATTTCCATTTAAAAAAGCTCGGAGCTTCTCGACCGCAGAACTTATTCAGTCATACCGGGAAATCGGCACTCGCCAGCACACGTTCCATTATGTTCTACGATATTTCGTTTTATTATGATTGTCACGTATTTGGAAGCGACAGCACGATTAAAATAAATCTTTCGTGTAAAAACAATTTTGATTCATTAACCTCGATGTCAGAGAGTTTCGCGTGCTTACAGTTACATTTTACGTACTGCGGTTTTCAGAACGATTCAGTTTCTTAGAATGTACGCAAGATGACTAACGAAAAAACGACGGAGTTAATGCATAATTTCAGCTGGGATTGGCATAGAGTCGCAAAATTGTTTTAGTTAATTAAAATCAAGATTTGGATCGCTATTGTTTACGAAATGGTAAAACGAAATAATAACCAGGTTTATCGTACATGAAATTGCAAAACTGGCGATAGTGTTATGTAATTTTTTAAAGGACGATCATTGTTTTGAGGTATGTAATGATCTTGTTAAAAATCAACGGGTATATATACCATATATTGACTGGCATAACATCTAGAAAATTAAGAAGAACAACGACCAACATTACATCTAAGGAAAAAAAAATGCCCCGCAATGTAACCTTTTCCATAAAAAGAAACAGTGAAATATCTTGGATACCTCCTAGTTCAACGTTTTTTTTGCATGTAAGACACACATATATCATGAACAAAAACAACTGAAAACTAGACACTAACAACTATACTGGCTACTGGGTTATAATTCAAAAGTGTCGATCTGTAATAAAGTTCTGATATGCAAATCAATACTGAAACCTATTTGGACATACAGCAATTAGCTGCAGGGTATTACTAGCCATTCCAATACGGAAATATTGTAAACGATTCATAATAAAATATTTAAGCAAATCGTCAATGCACCCAAATATAGCCCTAGATTATTATAAAATTTATTTTATTTTAATTATATTTATTCAATAATTAAAATGCATATGGAATTCCAATCTCTTGTTTTTGCTGCTGGAAAAGGGTCTCGTTTTACTGAAGTTATTTTTTGCACAAATTCTGCAGTACTGGCTATTGATATATTAATATATTAAAATATTTGAAAATTATTTAGGTTGTTGGACCTAGAGCAAAGTATTTAGTACCAATAGGTCAATATCCACTAATATGGTATCCATAGCGTTTATTAGAAAGACAAGGATTTAACGGTTATCAGTATGAAAAACCATTCATATTATTTTTTTTTAATTTTACTGATTAATTAACATTTTTCATTTAGAATCCTATGTTCTCGTCTTATTAGACCCACACAAACTTGTATAAAAACTATGTATAAAAACCTGGAAATGGACTCAATCAGAGAAAAAATATACAGGCGGAGTTAAAAAACAAAATCAGGATGACTGAAATATCCTGATGGCATAGCATAAAATTTTCTGTAACAAATATTATACAAAAATTAAAAGAAATTGGTCTAACTTATATCTCTGACTTATATAAAGTCCATTAAAAAGCAAAAACCCGATTGATACTATTTATGCCATTTTGCAATTTCGACACTGTAGTTGCATCACTGGATGTAGTTTTCTGAAACATATCATCTTGTATTTTAAAATATTCAATTTTATATCTTATATAGATAGATTCCATACAATAAAACAATTCATTATATGAAGCAGTTGTAGATAAATTGACCATGCTTTAAATCTGCCCGTTAAAAAGTCTGAATTGATAAACCGAGCTTTTACAAAGAGCTTTTTCAGCCTGAGGCTCTGCACCGCGGTCCGGTAGTGGGTCATTAATTGTTATAAATAGCTTCGAGACCATTACAATGTAATCCGATACATATATACGTATTTCATACATTGTCGTAACCCGTATTCCATACATGACAAAAGTTGCATAATCAGAAATATGATGTTTTATATCGAGCTGCTCGCATTTGCGGTAAGAAATTTATACCTGGGACGAAGTATAAACAAGTGTTAGGCAATTCGAACGTATGAGAGAAACAGAGCACAATAATATCATTTAGACACAAAAAAAAGAAAAAAATATTCAGAAAAATTAAAACGAAAACAGAACATTTCAACCATTTAATTACAATGGCAAGATTCCTATTAATATTTAAAAATTCCTTATCATTGAGATATCGTATGATTTGTATAATATTTTAATTTACTCTGAATTCAATAGTTTGTCATATTTTTACAATATCGATCTGTATGACATATTTCAGAAGAGACGATTTCTTTTAGGTAAACTGCATTCTGATGCAACAATGCATGAGTGCTTGACAAATATTTGAGACATCGAAAATATCTCTTCTTTCATCAAATCATACTGAAATGAAACAAACACTGTGACACTATGAAAATCGATTCATCATTGTTATTTATTATACCCTTAAATATTTGGAAAATCATACTCGAATTTTTGCCTAGTTGAAAACATCGCTATAAAGGAAAAATATTATCTCTAATTACAAAACATAACATTTATAAATAACCGTTTGTTTTCCCAAAAATTCGATTATGCAACTTCAAGTTTTCTCGACGTTTTAAGTCATTCTGAATCATTTGACACTAAAGTTAGAAAAAGCATGTCTAGATGAGACATAATTTTAACTTACGTCGATGTTTCCTCAAAAAGGGCTGCGCTGATTTCAGAAATTTAGAAGCCATTTGATAATAATAATTAATTCACAATAATTAGCTATTTGCGACGATCGTCCGAGCCGTTTCTTTACAATTAGTAGACTTTATTGCTTACAATAGTTTGTCAATTTTCTCGACAAAAATGCTGAATCGATTTTGAAAATTCAAAAACTGTTCGAAAAATATCAGTTAAGAATTGTGCTGATTGGATGAAGATCGTCTTAAACCTAGAATTGTATCGTGCTTAACAAGCTTTTATCTGTAATTGTCATTGTATTATTTGTAAAATCATCAAAAGTTATTTCAGAAAATATAAAACTCTGGTTTAATAACAAATATTTTTTTTATTTTTTCAAGAAAAGTACCAACACCATTCATTCTTGTCTGCATGTACGCCTCGAAAATGTGCAGATAACGTTCTAGAGTTAATCAAACTTCTTCATAAATAGTAGGTGCAAAATCTTCACGAAACATATCTATTATAAATCATCTATCTATAAATATATCTATAAATTTTGTAGTAATTCGGTAAATTTATTGTAAATATACAAAGGGTAAAATATAAAAATCTAGAATCCCAAAATCAATAATTATTTAGACTTAGTGCCTCTAGTAATCTAGTTTTTTGTTAAATTTGTTAAATCGACTTAAGCTCAAGAAAAATCCAATCCACCTTTGCACACACACGTCGCCTGCGATAATAATATTGATAATAACAAATAATAATAATATACACGTTTTAAATTGACCAAAAAGCGACACGCGATCAGAAAACGTGTTTAATGATTATTTGTGATGTTTAATAAGGAATGAAATACGACGCTGTAAATATCCATTAGTGTCAAATGTTCCTCGACGCCGTTCGGGGTTATTGTAGAACCGATCCGAGAGCCGCACTCGACGATCAGCTTCTGCCGCGTTCACATTCTTAATACGACAAAAAATCATAAATTTTTTATGAATGTGTAGAAAATTGTATTTATTTATTAAGAATCAATACATTATAATGATTACACAATTATTATAATTAATAATTATAATAATCGTGTTGTATACAGGTTCACTTTCTAAACCGAAGCACATGAAAAAGGGGTTTGAAAAAAATCACAAAATATCACGAGTGGGAGGGGTGTTATAGTAAGATATTATTTGTATTTTTTACCTAAATTTAGAAGAATTCAAAATTTCCCAAAAAATACAATAATTTTTTACAGTATAGTGCAAAAGTATAACTTTTTTATATGTACTTTTGATCACGTGATTAATAGACGCCACCTATTTAGCCAGATATATTTATATGAGAGCAAGAAACCATGAATCAAACTAAATGAAATAAAATAGCAAAAAAAATTATAGAATCTGTATAATTTTAAAGTTAAAAGTACATTTGAAAAGATCCTCTAAACTCTTCATTTGATTTACCTAGAGCTTTCCAAGATTTTTTACTTGTAATTCAACACCAAAAAAACTATTATAACCATATGCTTTACCATTCACATGCTTAAGTTTTAATTCAATCTTTTTATATAAAAATTATTTTTATATTTCGCATACATAAAACTTAGTACAGATCTCATATTGTTTAGTGATAAAATCAAAGTGGTAGAATAGAGTAAATAAAATTATTTAAAATAAAATAGAGTAAGACGTCTTGATTACCGTATATTTTTTCAACTATATAGTATATAGAAATATACTATATAATAGTATATTTCTATATACTATTATATAGTATATATAAATACTAAATTATATAGTATAAATTACTACTAAAAATAGTAGTAATTTATTATATAGTATATAGTAATTTTTACACCGTCCTGAAATGGACAACAAATGAAACTGTAGGATTAAAAAAATGACTTTAAAAATACAAAATCTTCTGACCATTGTCAGAGTTTTTAAAACTTGACCTATACTTCTTTCAATACAATAGTGTATCAAATTTTTTTAAAATTAAATCAATCAAATTATTAAATAGTTCACAGTTTGTAAAGACAGCAAAGTAATACTTGATTCTTTTTTATTTGAATTTCATCATTTTTTGATATTAATTGTATGAATACATTTGATTTTCTTTTTTTTTTTTATTATACCAAAATTTAATTAAGATATAATTTAGTACATTGATAAAAGGTGAACCACTGGGTTTTCCTTTTAAAAATCTATGTTATTTGTCAAACTAATTACTCAATGTCCTTCTATTTAGACAGATAAAAAAAAATTGATACTATTTAAAAAAAAATTACGTAGACCTATACATCAAAATGTATATTTTTATATTTTAAATAATAGAATTACTGTCAACTCGGAAGAGATAATTAATAAAATCGCAAAAAACGTACTGAAATATAAATGAGTAATTAAATGTAAAATTTAGATTCTTTAATTGACATATAAAGAAAACAAATATTTCTGTAGAAAAATCTTCTAGGTAGCATCTTTAACGATTTAATTAACGAACCGAAATATAAATGAGCTAATAAATGTAAAACTTATATTTGATGTAAAACTATTATTTGTGGAGAAACCCGTTCTAAATGTGCAAAAAATGTAAAATAATAAATAACTTTAATAAGTATACTTTTTGAAAATTAAGTTAAAAATCAATTTTGTGATTACATTAACAATTGTATATTTAATTATAATGTAAAATACTTAATTTTTTATTTACCCTAATTAGTGAAAGATAAAGAATAAAACCAGTAGGTACTGAGAGTGGAAACTAAAAACTAGTTAAGTAGTTATCAATTATATTAACGTAAGGAGTTGTTAAAGAGACATAAGTGAAAATTAATTTTTCTAAAGTTTCAATGTATATTAAACCAGAAAAACAATAGAAAAATTTCGAATACTCAACAGATTATTACCAAAATTGTCTGATCATTCATAAACGTCTTTCATTCTCATAATCGGGACAAATTCTCCGGTAAAATAGACCATTTTCTCCATATAAAATGGTACTAAAACAGGGTTTATAAAAACTAACCTAGAAAACGTTCAATATCAAAAAAGAATATTGTCATAACAAGGTACTTCTGTACAAAACTATCATAGTGCCCATTTGGACTTATAGAATCGAACTATGGGGTTGCTCTTGTAAATCAAACATAAACATCATTCAAAGATGCCAGAACAAAATTCTGCGTATCCTAACTAATGCACCTTGGTATATTTCGAACTTTTGCCTACATAAGGATTTGAAAATCTCTACATTCAACAATTTGATCAAAATTAGAAGTATATTAGAATCATACTTATGATGTGCATTTATAGACATATCTACGTGAAGTGAGATTTTATGTGTGAAACGCCTGACCCATCAGCAAATACATAGCGTTTCCATAGCAATGCAATATTACGGTCTATTTTACCAAAGAAAAGATTCGTTTGAAAAAAAAACTGGTTTAAAACTATTTTAATAAATTGTTTCTATCATAGCTGTTTGAAATGTTGTTGTACGTAGTTATAGAATTACTAAAACTTTCCTTTGATAATTCAGGATGTTGGGTTATAATTTAACCCTTGTAGTAGTGGACTGTATTAAACACTGATTTGTTTGTATATTATGTATTTGTTGCAGTTCTAATTACAATCACTGATTTGTTACTAAGTTAGAAATGAAGAAAGATATATTTATTTTTATTTGTTATTTACATGTTGTTAAGCGGACTTTACTTTTAGAAGTGAACAACTAGTTCCATTGAAACACTCAGCTACCCCCTCTACCAGGGGTAGCAACCATTCCGTGTAAAGCTTAATGCCCTGAAGTTTTGTCACTTTCATGGCCAATATAATAAAACGAAAAGACGTCCGAACAGTTATGATTTATGAGTTTTTATATTTCATCATTTTTATTACTAATCACGTGTAATTTATTATATTAGCTAATCAGGTATAAAAATTGATCAATTATTAAGCGAGATTCGGATTACGAACGGTGCTTTCGCGTACGCGCCGGAGCCATGTACTTCAATCAATAGGTACGCGCGCGCGATGTGTATAAACGCGTCAAAACATACCTGATAACCGAATTGATGCCGTTCGATAAAAGCTCTTTCAAAATTAATACGAGACACACTCGGCCGTAAAACGTCCTTCTTTATTATGCAAGAATTTTTATACACCGAGCAACGAGAGAATCAACGTATAACCAAGAATAAAAAGTCAGGATTCGAATTCGATTGTGCTATATGAGCCGGGTGACACAGGTGGCTGGCGGGACTTCGGGTCGACATTCGACATTCGAGGTGTCGCCTAACTGCACATTTTTTATTACTCGGAGAAAGATATTCGACGGGTAATTCGAGTTGAAAAATTTTAAATTTTTAAAGTTGCAAATACAAACAATTGGTAGGAATTTGAATTCGTTTAGACACTCACTGTAAGCAGGGACCTAGATCCTATAATATTTCTGACCACAATTTGGAATTCCATATCTGAAGTAAGTTATTTTTGTTATTCTGTTATTCAAATGTAAGTCAAATCAGACGTATTAAATATTAATTATTAATGATATAAATTTGTTTATAAGAACAAATATTCATATTTTTAACTTAACCTTATTTATCAACTTTACAACTATATCCATAATTTACATTTGTTTACGAAATTTTCAATTTTACCTTATTCAGGTATAAGTAGTCATAATAATGTTTCATAAAATTATCAAAAAATTAAAAGTAATTAAAACAATGACTAGGAATACCGATGAAACTAATACTAGCTGATCTAGCAAACTATTTCTAAAAAATTTCTAGAAAATCTAAACCGACTATTATGGAATAAAGATTTATGGTAGGAGGTTGAAAATTCAATGTTTTGCATATGCAATATGCAAAACCCCTAATATAAAGAAAATTTGTCGAAAACCCCTTGATATTAATAAATCGTTTTTTGAAATAAAATTGAAGCTTTCCTTTAAGCTCGTTTCTATGAGCCTATAATTACAAATAATAAAAATGTAAAATAGAAAATATTGGTCCTAGAACAAAAAAATCTTAAGGGTGGCCAACTCTTACCACTTAAAAGCATAAAAAGTAGATATTCTGCGATTATCATTATCAGTCATACTGAAAGTGATTATAAATTTTATAAAAATCGGTTTAGCTGTTTCGGAATAGTATTGCCACTAACATCGTGACACGAAAATTATCTGGCAACCTGATATCGTGCAGCAGCTATGTCGATTTCAGTGGGCTCGTTTTTTTTTTTTTAGACATATTAGCCCCACACAGCCCACACGGTTCCGACGCCACTGTATATATATATATATATATATATATATATATTATATATATATATATTTATATATTATATATATGTGTGTGTTTGTGTATAGATATGCTCTCATATATATGATTTAATAAAAGATTAGAGAAAAGAAAGATATTATAAATCTTAATAGCAAAACTAAAGTAATATATAAACATCTAACTGCGACATGCATTATTAAAAACCACTTTGAAATCCGGAACAAATACAACAATATATAAAAAAATATTTTTTCCATCGACCTATTTATATGACGAAATCTTCTTACAAAATTCATTTGTAATTTATATTTTTCTAAATAAACACTAAAAGTATTCCAAAATATGCAATACCTATAAAATAGATACTCAGTTGTTATTAAATAATTTGATTGATTTGTTGCCATATCACGTAATTGAAATTTTAGTAATATTCTCAATGTGATTAAATTAACAATAATTTATGCATATTCAACTTTCTTGCATATAATTGGATTTTATAGCTTTTTTATATAGAATAAATCATGTGCAATTGCAAATTGTGGAAATGATTTATGCATTTAACTAAATAAAATTGTTACTAAAATAGATATTAATAATTTAGTACACGATAAATTTAAATATCAACATCCATTTATCTGGAGTCTTACGAAAGCAACAAAGAAACCAAATTTCTCCGTAGGAAACCTCCTCGGTAGCATCTTAAACGATTTAATTACCATCTTAATTAATCACATCGTACAAATTGAAATATAATTCTTATTTATTCATCTCTCGTTTTATAATGATGTTTGTGTGCTCATAAAATATTGCCCAGCGTGAATTGCTTGAGCACATACATTCGGATTCCTTAAGAATTTGTGTTTAAGCATTTTCTATATTAACACTTCGTATGAAACTGACTGCTTCGTTGATTATTTATTTAATTTCGAATTTAACTCGAATTCTGGGCTGCTGCCCGTTGTTGAACGTTATTTTTTAATTCCTCATAAAATCATAACTGTGGGGTTATGATCTTATGTGATAATTGGAGAAGAATAAGGAGTAATTTGTAAAGTATATAAATATTTTGGGAAGTGGTGAGTGTGATGAGCTGAGTTGTAAGCAAAAAAAATAATATTGAAGCCAACAAAGTTTTATTAAAAAATTATGTCAGTTTTTAAATCAGATCTTAGCTAAGTCTTAGCACCTAGTACATATAAACTAATATAATATATGCACTTATGTAAAACTTTATATTTTCATAATTTATGTAACGTATGATTTATTAAAATAGCTTTCATTATAAATGGACCGAAATATTACGACTTTAGTTCTAAACAACATTGGATTGTTATTATATTTCGAAATGCTAGACATAAAATTGATCTGATTGATACTTTATGCTAATGATAAATTTTAACGACTCGGCATGTCAATTACCGTGTTTGTTCGCCAAGTCGATCAGAAGAAATCGGAACCTGTTTCTTTGATAAAAATAGAGACACTTTGCAAATACCCTTGATTTGTTATAATTGATTAATTAATAGATCAGAATATTGAATGGAATAAACAATTATCAAGGGCGGAATTGATATTATGGGAAAACCAATTCAAGGGTCTATCGTAAATAAGTGAAGAACGTGAGATAAAGTAGATTTCATAGTTGTACATCTATCTAATTGATTCATATTAATGACCGTAAAATTCAACTATAGTTTACTGGTTTATTAAATCTTAAAAATTTTCCTTGACAAACTCTAAAAAGATTTATCGAAGAAAATATAGCTAGTAAAGCAAAAAATTTTGAATTATTATTTAAATATATTCTATATGTAAAAAATGCGTAAATATATAATTATTTATTTTGATGTAGATTAATTCTTGAAATTCTCCGTGAACTTTTTACAGTTCAAATTGTTTCATGTTTTTGTGCATAATCTCCTAGAAGATTCTTGACTGGGAGGACCTATTATATATAAATTATGTGGTTTTACTTTTTTATATTATTATTAATATCTGCTCATTATTTTATCTAAAAGATTGCAGAATAAATTGAATAGACAGATTTTTTTTTATTTAATCATAAACTTCTTTTAGATCAAATTCTTGTAGGTACGTGTTGAAAATAAATCAATCTCACCATTTACTCTTCTACCTCAACGATACCATGCCAATTACAAAAATATTATTAAAATTGATTGAAACATGTCAAAAAAATATTTCTTGATCTCGTTAAAAGATAAAGCTTAACGAACTGCGATTATATAACAATGATTTACCGTGTTTTCCGATTTTATTTTTGCAAAACTGCAGAAAGTGCATATTTGCACTTTGGATAGGGGTCACGCGGTCCCGGGCCATAAAAATATTTAAGATGTAATTTGATGCCCGGAATGGAAATTGTATCTCTCATTTTATCGTATCTGAGATTAACTTTTTGTTTAAGTTAGGCAACATAACTGTTTATCGCATAATACGAATTGTGTAATGATATCGAGGGTTCTGGACCCGGAGGATAAAAGATACACCTATTACAGGTGTTCTGTGTAAGCATAAAAAGAATAATTTTTCGATAAGGACTCTCGTTGATTAAGTAACAGATAAGTGCATTTTTTTGTAAATGTTTTTGCCAAAAACCCTGGACCAATTTTTTTCGAGTTGGAATTTACTGTGCAGTTTTTAGTGAAAATCAAGTTATTTCAGGAAGTTTATGCACTTGCCTTAACCCTTCGAATTCTACTTGCACCTAGTTTTCTACAAAGCAAAGTATTCTCTGATAATTTGATAAATATTTGAGAAATATTTAAGTATGAAATATATTATATGGTTATTGACGAGAAACATAAATAAATAAATATTGTATGTCAAGTTATCCTTTTACTACCTCGTTTTGCAACCGAACACTTATTGTTCGCACTTGAGTCGCATTCTTTGCTCAAATGTCTTTTGAAATGTCTTTGTACTCGTAACTACAAGAAATTTTGACAAAATATTATATTGACATGGAAATGTATCAATGCGATTATTTTTATAATAACAAAAAATGCATATAAAAGACCATGGCACGATGTTGACTGTACTTGTCAACATTTTTTTGCTATCTACTTTTCAACTCTATTAATTAATCCAATTCAGAGCACTTTCATCGCATGTGATAAAAATAAAATAAAATAAGAAATAAACTTATTATTCCAGTTATGTCCTGAGTTATACAACTACAGAATCGAAGTTGATTATATTACGATCTAGCTGATGATGTAAGTTTAGACATTTATATTTATTAAACACATTTTATAATCTCGATTTAATTTTGATATCTCGCGATGCAATAGAGCAATAAAATATATACTTGTTAATAGAGACATAAATTGTAAAAGTTGATAGTAAAAACATTGGAATTTAATACATTAGGGATTAAAGTTGCATTCGTGTTAATACTCTCTGCAACTTGTAATATGTTGTTTGATGGACTCTTTGATGTATGATTTATTGAATAATCCTCAATTTCAGAAATTAATCTTGACTAAAAGTAGAAGTTTCCGAGTGCCGGACACCTAAGGTTATTTATAAATAAAACAAAAAATATTTTACGAAATGTTTATTAAATTATGACTTATGTTAGATAATAAAGCTAGAAATCAAACTAAATTAACAAAAACGCAACCTTTGCTAAAAAATAATTAATACTATCATCAAACTTTGGTGACAAAAAATATCACACACTCTTTAGTGTCCGGCGCTAAGGGACGACTTAGTGTCCGGTGCTAAGGGACAGGCATGTTCGTGAATTTGGTGATACCCACTAAAATTGTTTAAAATATCTAATAATATTCTACCATTTTACGGATAACAATCAAGTACTACTTTTATCTTCGAATGCCACTCAAATGTAAATGCATAAATATACTGAAAGTACTTCCATTAATATTTAGGTGGCGCCGTGATTTTGCGCCTAAAACAGCAAAGGGTTTCTCCCGCCGTGGCCGTGTGCGTCACAGGTGAGTCTTGGCGCGTGATCCTGCACCTGTGTGCCCCCCGCGTCCCTTTCACTTGTATTTTGAAATAAAAAGATTTATACTCGCTTAAATAATACTTGTTAAATAGAGTGTCCGGCGGTAGGTGCCGCCCGACGTTACGGGACTTCCCCCTATTATATATTATATTATATTATATTGATTTTTCACAATGTGTGATATTTCTTTTATAATTTGATTTTCTTCCAGCAGTCAAAATATTATGACCAAAATGCATACTAACAACAGAATAGGTATTACAAATTAAAAAAAATAATTTGCTATTGTTAAAGTAAACTACGGGACCTTATATTTTCACATTAAAGTTTGAAGAATGTTAATCATAACCAAGAAAGATATAACGTAGCCTTTTATTTGAGTTATTGTAATATCTGTAAATAAATATAGTATCAACAAAATATCAGCCATTTAAATTTGAGTACAAAATTTTTATGCAGTACTTACAGAAATAACATTTTTTAGTAGTTGCAATACTAATAAAGGAGAAACTCGAAATTTTCTGTAATAAGTTTTCTAATAATTCATTAAAATTTAAAACTAAAAAATGTAGCTTTAGAACCTTCTTTTAATTTTATATACAGAAGTTTGAAAAACTATCACTGCAATTTAAAATCATGAACTTTTATTTTAGTATCTATAAATTCGAGAAACAGATAGATAAACAACGTAACATAACTTTAATAAAGTTCAGCAAACACTAAATATATTTTAGCACATGCAAAATGAACAGTTTTATGTTCATATTATTTCCTCATCGCAGTTTCACAATTGATTACACGAAATGATATATGTGAAGCCTCACAAAAATTTCTTTCACGCTTATTAAGATATTTTGGTACGA
Organism: Ctenocephalides felis; assembly: GCF_003426905.1. Classification (NCBI taxonomy): domain Eukaryota; kingdom Metazoa; phylum Arthropoda; class Insecta; order Siphonaptera; family Pulicidae; genus Ctenocephalides; species Ctenocephalides felis. Next base: position 27,960,313 of record NW_020536999.1, on the reverse strand, counting down.
ACCTAATCGCAAACAATATATACAATAGACAAAATTTTAATTATATTATCCGCTTGCATATTTACCAAAATAACGCGTAAATAAAATAATTCCAATTCTATTTCGTAAGCTGCGCGTCTTGTCGAATTCAATAGGTATTCATCCTATTGACAAGTGATCAATTGAAAACAAAATTTACATACGTAAACTGCAATCACAAACAAAATGGTAATAAGATAGTTAGAGATTCAGAATAAATCTATTTTTTCGTGCATTCCATGTACAAAAGCGTGTAACGACGGTAGCCGTGTCGCGTAGTGTTGTGGAATGACATATATACATGGAGTTGGACAGGTAAAAACAGGTTGAAAGACATAACTAATTACGATTTTAAACATTTGGCTATATATCAAATCGCAGGCTGGCAGAAGTTGAGCGCCGGGACAATCTACTTATGCATGCGAGAACGCAATCCATCTGAGCACCCGTCGATACGCAATGTACATATTTCAGCCAAAATAAATAAAAATAGGATTAAATCAGGATAAAATAGTGCGAGATTTGTAGGTGACTACTAATGAGAATAACAAATTAGGTGATCAAAGAAAAATGCAGATTTTGGACGACTTGCAAGAGAAAAATATACAAGTAAATTCAAGCATGGAAGCAGACAGGAGTTTAAGGAATAAAAAAGACCTATTAACAAGGGAAGGAAGATAATTAAAATTAAATGTGGAGCTTTTAAATTAAAAAACTGATTTTTATAAAACATATCGATAACTACAGGTTTAAGCAACTAATTCAAATATAAAAATAATACAATCTAAAATTTTAAGATGCATTGAGAACGCACCCTAGTATATTACGAATGACACTCTGCATAAAGACTTGAAATTAAAAACTATTAATGAAGTAATCAAAGGAAGAAGCAAAAAATACCACAAAACATTACCAGGTCACCCAAACAAATATTTTTAAGTGAGTAATCTCCTACTATGAGATTGAAAAAAAAATGGCCATACGATCTTAAATAAAATGTCAGAAAATAAAAAAATAGATCTCTTAGGAGATAAACTTTGTAAATGCATTTACATCTGGCATATTGTCTTCAAAAATTATATTATTTTGTTCGGCAATAAATCTATGCAAAAAAACATATTGATGTCGTGTGCAAAATCAGTCTTATGATTCAAAAGCTCCACATTTAATTTTAATCCTGTAATAATAATAATCTGTGAAGGAAGTTTTAAGGATATACTATAGATGGGTAAAAGTATGTATAACACACACACATCAATTTTTAGTCTTTAATAAAATAAAAAAAAAATAGATAGAATTGAAGTACTAAAAGAGTCGTAGATATATATATATCCATTTAAAATTTTAATAAAAAAAAAAGACAAATATTACAAATTAAAGTATGTGTGCTATATTTTCTCCCATCTATCCTTAAGACAAACTATCCTGTACAGAAATTCCACGGTCATATAAAGTTATTTATAAAAAAATTATATTGATCATCTGCAAATTGGTTTTTATTCCACATACCAATCAGAAAAAATACTAAAATTTTAAAGCAGTTTGTGATTTTTATGGTAAATATGTGGCAATATGATATTAACATTTTGAAATATTTGTTTCTTTTTCAGTGTGACTGTATTAAAGTTTTTTTTACTTGTTGATTTTTTTACTGTTTTTTGGCAAAGGAATTTTAGCAAAAGTTGTGATAATTTTAATTATCAGCAAATAAAATGTTAAAATTTAACACAATTATTTCAAATATATAAAATTCTTAACATAAGTGTTTCCATGAAAGATAAGTAGGTAAAGTTATAGAAATAAAAAATTAACAATAAACAAAAATTTGTTTACAATACAATTCAAAGTTAATTAAAAATCAAGTATTGCAACTTGCGTCATATGAATATAATTATCAAATAAATCCTTTGATATGGTTTAATGAATAATTGGTAAAATTAATAAATCACCTGGACAAAAAACATGGAGAGTTTGAACAAATTTTGCGAGAACAGATACAGGAAAATTGATGCATGGAAACAGTAGTTTGAGAAATAAAAATAAAAACAACATTTGGAAAATGGTAAAAATGAAATATTTATATACTTCATATTCCAAGATTATCTTAAATATTCTTTTATATCCCACCTAATATTTAAGATTTACATTAACACAATTATTTTCATACTATATTCTTTTTTTGATACTACCCTAATGTAATGAAGATGATACTATCATTATTCAAACAATTTGTAATGTATTATTATAAATAATTTTTAATTCATTGTCAATTGTATAACTATTTTATCAAAAGACTTGAAGATGACTATATCATATCAAGGTAGCCGAATAATTTTGGTAAAATAATCAAGGCATTTGTAACTTTAACAAAAATTCGTACAAAATCAGACGTAAAAGAATAAGCTTCATACATGTGCCTAACTCAGCTCGGAAGATTCAATTTATCCATATAGCAATGATTTTATTAATACTCACAATTCAATATGTAACAATAAATATTGAATTTTACAGCATGTGAATGGAATATACATATAAATTTCCATCATAAGTATTATATCGATAAATATAATTTTAACAATGGCAATCGGTACAGAAATAACGAGAAACACACGCAGTTATCAAAATAGATAGGATAGTACAACTTTCTAGTATTGAATTTATAGACTAATAAATATTGCAAGCAGAACACTACACGGCGAAGATAACAGACTACGAACAAGGCAAATATCTTTCCGTTACCTTATGCAAACGAAACTGAGCATCTGAAATACGACTTTTCAAAGAACATCCTTACTACAAGAACTGTATAAATATAATTTCATTTTTCCCATTAACACCACAATAGCCTTTTCTACTAATGATAAAACATATATAAAATTTTTGTGCATTTTTTACAAAAATGTAACATTAAAATATAGTTATTGAGTATTAGTTATTAAGGTTTTATGAGTTAAGTCATATTCTTATGTAGTAAACAATTTGTAATCTCTGGAATTTATAAATTTGTAAAATATTATTTATGTAATAAGAGGCTAAATGACCACACGGTCAAATGCCATTAATAAAATAAAAAAAAATCGACTTTTGGTGTTGGACAAACAGACCGATTTTTATGGAAAATTTATTGGTATAGCATGGTAGCACGCTATAAAAAAATTAACAATATTAGCCTAATGGGTAAAATATCATTAAAATGAGTAACACAATTTCGAACGAATTTCGCGAGAAAATATACAGGAAAATTGATGCATGGTAGCAGTAGTTTTAGGAATAAAAATATGGCTTGTGAAAAATTTAGTTTCATTTAACCTACGATCAAGGATTTGTAATTTGTTCTAGGCGATTAAAACAAACACGGTTTGCACATCCCAATGTTTGAAAATTCGAACTATAATGGCTATATTACGTTAAGTTCTGTAACCAGTTCCCCGGCACAATCTTTGAATAATAATGACCAGAGCTGGTAAATAATGAAATCAATAAAAGATTAGCATCTTCCCCTATCAGAAATATTTATTTGAAACGGCAAACGTTTCGTAATCAGTCGGCCAGTCGTCGTAAGTGCAGGAGAAAGTCAATTGCTATAGGTCAATAGCGTGAGCGCAGTTTAGCTATGGGCAAAATATGAGATCAAGAAGTGCTTATGAAACTAAACACTAAATAATTCTCTTTATTGCATCCAGGCAGATAAAGGATTCCTATTGTTTAGGATAGCGGTCACAGTTTTGCAGAAGACTGAACGTCGGATTCGAAATGTGTAGCGGAGCTGACTTTCTCTCGATAAAAGTTAGAATATTTTACGGATGCAAAGTAGGGAAGATGGCCCAAAGCGGATAATATAGTATTTATTAATATACATACATATTTATATATTCTGTGCTCCGAATAAGAGAACCAAATAACAATAAAGATTATAATTTATTATCAACATTCCGGAACAAGGACTTTACAACTTTAAGTTGACGCAGTAATGAATTGAGTTCAGCGAAGCTCGTGAGCTTTATAATTATATCCAAATTCGTTAAATCATTTGTTCGTATACGAATCACTTAGAATTTTACTTATTATTGATCTTATTTTAATATTTATTTCGCCCATTTATGCACCTCCCTCATTGTTAGAAATGAGGAATAAAAGGTTAAGTAGCATATATGTAATTTTTTATTCCTCAAACTACTGCTTCTATGCATCAATTTTCCTGTGTCTTTTCTCTCGAAATTCGTTCAAAATATTCATTTTCCCTATTCAGGTCATTTGTTAATTTTATTAATTATTTATTAAACCATATCATAAGATTTATATGATGATTATATTTATGTAATGCTAGATTTAACCACTGAATTTTAATAAACTTTGAATTGTATTGTAAACGTATTTTTTTTCATTTCCTTATATTTGCAATCTGCTCGGTACGGCAATCAGTAATTTTTTTGACAAATGTGTAAATATAAGATTTTAAAATGCTATCTGGTGGTAGACATTTTAGCCCAAAAACTATGCCCAGTAGGTCGACGGATTTTTAAAAAATTAAGTGTGTTAAAGCGAAAGAAGATGCATAATTGATATCATTTTATTGGATTTGATTAGAATGGAATTCTGCTAATATTGCTTGTTGACTAATATTTAAAATTATTTTCTATCTGCATTGTGCTCATATTGAAAATTGCAGAATGAAAAGCCCAAAATTCTTCTTGACGTGTATTATATTTTAAAATATTTACAATGTCGTGAGTATTGCGGCACTCGATCGTTAAGGGGGTATTCTAGTGTAGAAATTAAAAAAACGATTTTTTTTATTTCATATATTCAAAGTTTAACTATCTACGAATATGAGTTCGAGGAGGTTTTTACAAATTTGAATTATTTTCGGAGATATAGGCATTTTACTGACTCGGTCTCCATACTGGTTTTGCTTTACGCAAAACTTTAAATGCGTTTTTCTCAAAACAGACTTTTTCAGTACTGTTGACACGATTTCTCGAGTTTTAATCTTGAAATGTTCAGACAGTCTTGTTTATAGACATATCTATAGCCCGAACTAGGATTATCCCCAAATTCCAATTTCTACTATTTTTAAAAAATTCGAGAAACTCAAAAAAAAAACAGTAAAAAAAACTTTTTTCAAACAGTCGCCAATTTGTAAAAAAAAAATTCTTACTCGTCGCTAGTTCGGGCGATTGCGACATCATTGCAGAAAATCTTTAAGAATCTTTTTATTTTTTGCATTTCCGATGGCTAGGAAAGCTGAAATCATGTCAAGACTGAGGTGCCAATTTTTTGAGACCACCCACTTCATCAGCTGCCAGTTTTCCAATTTTCAACTTTTTTATTTTTTAATTTTTGTTTTGTATTTTAATAATATTAATGAACAAGTGGTAAAAAAATGGATAGTAAAAATATTCATTGCTTTCTTTTACCACACTTTAAAAATGACCTAGAATTCATCGCTCTACACCAGAAAACCCCCTTAAGGGATAGAAATTTATAAAATAGTAATGATAACTTTACTTTACTTTATGTTATTTATTAATTCTAAAGGGTTAATTGTTTTGCTCACAGTGTTCTGTGTATATTTGATGAGAACAAATCGTCGCCTAATTATTATAAACGATTTAATAGTATTTATCTACATGTATGAAATCAAAACGAGGGCAAGCTGGTAAAAGTATTAACTAATTCACTTTATCGCTTCAAATAATAATTTGTTGTTAATATTTATATCAAAAATGTGTTACAGTGTCACTATTTTTTACCTTGTGTCTATTGAAAGTGACTTTTGATTTTATGACTTGTTAGAATAGAAAAAATATCGATATGTAACACATGTCCGAGTCACGGTTTTGTTCGTCGGCCTTGTAACCGCGTCCGATCGATGATCGATACGATTTAAATTGGAAGTTCAGTTCAGCGAGAGATTGTGTGACGAACGCGGCCGAAGGAAATTCCGTTTTTGCACTTGACGATTGCTAAATTTTAATTGCGCATTTAATAGAGAAAAAATGAACGAAATATGATTTATTGACTCAAATAAACAGACAAAGACACACACATATATATATATATATATATATATATATATATATATATATATATATATCCATATATTTTAGATGTCTTACTTACTTATCTCTTTTTGGCAACATTCACGATTATCTATAGTAATCAGAACTTGCAATACATACCTGAAACAAAAGATAATATTAAAAGACACTATTTAAATTAATGAGCATTCAAAAAATTAAAAATTGATTAATTAAATTAATAAAGTAACAAACTGACTAATGTTGACTGATTTAGCTAATGCTGATATAAAAATATTGAATTTACTATATAAAATATGATCCAATGCATATACCTCCACATCATTGCCATTACTGGTTTGAATGAGGTTTTTATTTTTAAAATTTTTTAATAATAAAATTACCAAGTATTTTATTATTTTGCAATCCGGATTAAATGCACCAACTTTTTTCTGATACTACACACTTTATTACTTTTTTTTTTTGAAGTCAACCGATTCAAAAAATATTTAAAATCATAGTTCAACAAAAAGTCTTATACTTGAAAACTTAGTGCAATCGTGTTATTTATCACACAGTGTCCCACAAAGTTATTCAGGGTCACGGTTCAAAAATTTAAATAAATAAAATTAATAAAAATTAATCACAATAATCGAAAACTGTATGTTGCACTTAAAAGCTCATAATTTTCAAACAACGTGAGATTTTTTTTTCAATTCTTTTTAGAACATTTAAAGTCAATTCTATCTCCCCCTTTTGGCTTGACGTTAAGTTCTATGACACCCGGTATGTATATATATATATATATATATATATATATATATATATATATATATATATATATATACATATGAGATTTTTATTCCATGTTATTCGCCAATGCGTCGAAATAAGATATATATATTTATTTATTTAAATTTGTACAGTTTTGAGAAGAACATGTGTTATTATTAAGTAGGGCAAATTGAGTTCATCCTGAATCAAAGTACCTTTCATAACATAAAATATAAATTTTTTTATTACAATGTTAGTTTTCCTAATTTATTTATTTAGTGTGACATTATATTCTCGAGGAACGACAATTCTAAATAATCACTATATTTTGTTTCGACACTTTGGTTGTTAAATAATTCATTTAATTAATTAAGAAGACCATATATTTGTGAATTAATCAACTATTTGTACTAAAATTTAAATAAATAATATAGAATAATAATTCGTCTCAAATAGTACCTAAACTCATTGTAATACAAATAGAGAGAACTTAAAGCTTTCGGAGACTTCAACAACGCGTTAGACGACAAACTCGCAATCGTAAGAAAAAGCTCAATTGTAAGAACATCTATATATTTTTTTTTTTTTATTGGCAACATCTATATTGAAATATTAACAATAATAATATGAAATTGTACTTGCATGTATGTATATATTGTACACAAATATATATATATATATATATATATATAATATAATTTTTATTAGGAAAATATACACAAAAATTCATATAGTTTCAAAATAAATTTAGAAAATAAAAATAATATAATTATTATAATCAATATAAGTGTAATCAAAATTCAGATATTTCCTAACTGAATGAAAAATAATTTTAATTTATTGTTCCTGGTTCGATTTTTGAATCTGATTTCATTAATCATAAATAAATGATTTAATCTAAAGTATCCATAAACAAGAAATATAGAATTAATGATAAAATCTTTTAAAGATAATTGTGAAACATGATTAACGTATTGGGAAGAAACTATAATTCTGCGCGAGTAAATAAAAGTCGTGCAAGTATTCTAGCAAAACTAGTTTTCATTAAAAATTGTGTAGTTATCACTTCTATATCCGACCTTGATTTTGTAACAATACCGTCAATTCTTTGCAAACAAATAGAATTATATATATATATATATATATATATATATATATCAGTAATTTATAATTGATTGTATCTCAATATTTCTGCTTAACCGAGACGCCCGTTGACTCAACGGCATATAACCCGAGGCGATTATGTGTTTGCGTTTAATCCCAGGATTGACCTCAGCTGCGAACGTGTTAAATTATGAATAATATAAATTCATATATGAGTGTACTCTCATAATTCAATAAACATATGAATAATAACTGTAAAAACAACATCAAATTGGGAATTATAATTTAAACTGTATAAATATGTACAATTAAAGATTCATCATATGAAGCATATATGTTTATTTTGTGAAAATTATATTTTTGTATTGGTTGGTTGTATATTAATGATTGATTACTAGATTTGTCGATATTCGTAGTCATGTTTGCGCAAATTTATTCAATTATAAAACTGCAATTTTTTCCAATAACTTTGTATAAGGCTAAACTAAATTTTAACTATCACACATAAAAATTATTTTCAGGAGTCCATTCAATGTTTGTGAAAAATAAGTTAATAGAATTTATAGTGGACCAGATTTAAAAACAGACTTCTTTGGATTATTTTAAGCCCATCACAATATCATTAATGCCCATCTCTCCATATATATTTATATAATTATTCAAGAATATTTATAAACTATTAAAAATATTTTTAAGAAGTACAGATTTTTTCATATTATAAACATAATCTTAAATATGGCGTCTAATATATATTTGTTTTATTTTGTTTATTTTTATTTTCTCTGCTTATAACAAACACATCATAATTATTTTAAAACCCCGACATGTCTAATTAGTCAATTTTATACAATTATCTATTCATAATTCATACATGCATATGCTGATAATAAGTGTCAACCAATCGAACTTTGCATTTCAATAAATCATGAGCAAAGCTTATTTAATTTTCTGTCAGTTTCAAGCGACCGTTAATATTTCAATATTTCAATAGTAATGAACCGATAAATGTTAATGAATTCATGCCCATACGGGCACATGAATAGACATTACGATATTATTATTCTTGAAGAGATTTTAGAATCGTCTGAAGGACGAATTTTGAACATGGGAAATATCTTATAAATGGGTCATATGATAAAATTTATATTAGTTATTACTTATATCTACTACTTATATAAAATACTGAGGCGCCAATTCTCCGGCGAAATAGACCGTAACATAGCGTTGTTATGGTAACGCTATGTTGCGCTTCTTTCTTTATATAAAATAGTAATAAAAACTATCAAAATGCTATGTATTTGCTGTGCAGTCAGGCATTTTAGATATAAAACCTAGAAAATGCACAAAGGTTATAAAACTATGTTATCATAACTGCATCTTTCTGATGTGCATTCTTAACACATACGTGAAGTTAGGTTCAATGTATAAAACGCCTAATCGCATAGCAAATATATATCATTTGGACAGTTTTTACTACCGTTAAGTATGAAGAAAAAAGTTGGCATAACAACGCTGTTTTAGTCCATTTTACCGGAGACTTGGCTCCTTATTGTGCATAGTTATCTAATTAAAAACAAATAATGGACTGATTTGTGTGCTGATTTTACACATAGATTTAATTTGTTTATTCCACCAAATACGGATTTATTTCAACTTCTCCCTTTTACAATTCGCCCCTGTTCCCAGATTTGAAGATACCATTTCTCGTTATTATTTCTTCTTATTTTAAGATTTTTTTCTTGAATAAATGATTGACAACGAAGAGGCTACCTGTATTGAGACAGCTGAAAAAAAATGACACTCGTGTATGGACCTCACATATCATATTAAGAATGTGTGGGCATATATACACATGATGAGGTTGGATGTATTTGTATATATAAATAATGCGGACTCGTGCTTCAGTTTATCATCATTTAGCCATCTTCTTTGCCTTGCACGCTTTGAAACATTTTTTCATGTATAATTAAACCACAAGCAAATAACTTTAATAAATGACTTTTATATGACGACTTTAAAAATCTTAGCGCAACCTGTTGCAAAACAATAACACAAATTGTTATTCTCAATTAAAACATGCGATTGCTCCATTCAATATTATGGTATCAACGCAGCAAACCAGATCTAATTTGCACTTAATTAATGTAACATTTGACAAATGCGACCATATCGCTATTTATAACGTATTAATAATGCAACATGATTTATTTGAGCTTTCCCTTCTGAGTGCAAACATTTTTGTTCGTTCGCAAATATTGAAACGTTTATTATATGATTTATTAATATTCATATCAAATACCGATGGATTTGGAACTGGTTATGGTATGGTGATAAAGGTAAATGTTTTGTTGAATGAATTACAAAGGTAGAAGTAACAGATTTCAAAATTATATTTTCATAAAGTCTAAGCTTCACTAGTGGTTACAACTATGGACTTCCCAGAGTCAGAGGTCCCAGGATGGATGCCTGTTTCGCAAAGCCTGATGTCAATCAGTAGTAACATCAGTTTTTACTTGAAAATATAGATGACTGTATATTTCCAAGTAAAAATGTCCATCCCGAAAATGTTGCATCTTATAAAAAAAATCCTCAATATTGCAAAAATTGGAATATTGAATTTATCACAACCGTTTGGGTTGCCAACTATAAGAGAAGTTGTTTAGGTGATATAGCTAAATGTTTTATTGAATGAATTACAAAACTAAAAGCAACAAATTTCAAAATCATCACAATAAAATCTATGCTTTCATATAGACTAGTGATTAAAGCTGTGGACTTCGAATCAAAGGTTCCATATTGGATACCTGTTTCAGACAGACTGATGTCAATCAGTAGAGACATCAATTTTCAATTTAAAATTTAAGTGGCAATCTGTTTCAAAATGAAAATTTCATTGCCCCTTTTATCAATCAATAAATGAAAGTATCAGTATTATAGAAATTGTAATAGAGACTCATCACATAGAGATAAAAAGACTGTTTGGGTTGCTATTTATAAAAACACGTCGTTCAGGAAGTCAGAACATATGCAATGAAAATATAGTAATTAAGTAAAAAAATATAGATTATAAAGGGATACTGGGCAAATAGTATAATTGTGATTGATAAAGGTGCACATATTAGATTTTTATTGAAAACAATATTTATCTACCGTGTACTCTTCTGCATAATTCTATACACTATATAAAAATGACAATTTATTGAAACAGCACATATTTTATGGTCTTTATTTTTATCTGTATTTCTGCTTAAAATAAATAAGAGCACGAATTTTTTTAATGGTTTTTATGTTCAAATTAAAGAGCCTATTCTGCAATAAAATAGACCAATGCTATAGTAAGGCTATGGTACATTACATTACATTATTATTGTGACATTTGTGCGTTTTTTAGGTTAGGTTATGTATCTAAAACGCCTAACTGCACAGCAACCAGATGACTTTTGACAGTATTCAGTACAATTTTGTATGAAAACTACTTAACATAGCCTTATAACATTGGTCTATTTTACGACACAATCATCTCCTAAAGTACATGCATAAGTACAAAACATATTGCCGTTTGTTAAGTTAGTTGTAAAATAAGCTTTATAGTAAATTTATTACTGCTGTTTCAACCATTTTTATTCACAACAGTATTAATAAAGGTTGTAAATGTCATTAAAGTGCTGTAACATATTTCGCAATAATGTAATATTTTGATCATAATTACGATCAAAAATCATTGAACACAAACTAGTAAATTGATTTTCAATAAAAATGATTTCATCTATCTAAATACGCATGTTAACCAGCAATGTACACTACACTATGTAGTATTTGATCAGTATGTAATATGTAAATTTCAAGTGTTCCGATATAAACCGAAGCTTTATACAGCGAAGTAAAATCGTATACATATCATTCTAAGTTGTTCAAACAAAAACTGGTCACGCATATTCATATCGTATTTATTTCTTCTGAGCTTATATTCGGCGTATTTGCATTTTTAGTGCGTGTTTGAATACATTTCTCAGCTTTCTGGCACGACTACTGTTATTCTGCGTACTCCGATAGAATACGCGTTAATTACTTGTGTCAGATTTGGCGCATCCGTCTAACCTCGAAACGGCCGCGGGTCCATCTCATACACGTGCTAGGGAGAAAGGACACAAAATACGAGATTTACAATATAAAGGACAAATTCATACTCACAACTGGTGAAAAAACGTTTCACGATCTCAATACACAGTGCTTTAATCAAATGTTTTTTAACCCCTTAACTTACGATTTAGATTCAAAAATGTCGGCCCAAAGTTGTTCAAGCGGGCGCGGCGTTTGAGACTATTTTCCCGCGTAGTGTACGGTTTATCGCAAAAATAAAAATAATTTTGTGTTTTATAGTTTCGTGTGAATAAATATTTTGTAATACTTGCGTTCACCATACCGGGCCATGCCCGTAATGCGTAATATTTGCTTCTGTCCCGAAAATCGTACGGGGGCTATGCCCGTAATATTCACTTTTGGCCTAGCAATCGCGCGCGGGCTCTGCTCGTCATTTTAAGTTAAGGGGTTAACTACCCTAAGAAGAAATTTATAAAAGTATTTTTCGCCAAAAATCCGAATTGCTACTCTTGTTTTCTAGACGTTCTAACTTGTATATCGTATTCAATAAAAAATTTCAGTTTTTTAATATTTTTTTCATCACTACTATATTTACAACGGGTCAGTTAAGGACATTTAGTAAAATTGTATATAATAGTGACATGTTAGAAAAACAACTCATTAGTTGAATTGCCATTCGTTCTAAATGATATTAACATTATTTTAAAGATAATAATATAAACTTAACTATATTCTTTTAAATAACTTCTTATAAATAATAACTAAGTTATTTCAATCTTCATCAGAAAAATTGATAGCTTTTTCTTAAATCAAGTGGTGATTTTCTCGTCTACGACAATAGTTTTCAATTAGTAAGGTATTTGCTAGTGAATATTTAGGTTTTTTAAAATAATGCTAATTATTTTTATGTGCGCCATAATTCAACCATATATAATAATTTAATGTGATAGACTAAACAATTTCAAATATTTGAACAAAACTATAAAAGTGTCCAGAAAGTTATCAGCTGTATGTTAGGTGCATAATTTGGTAGAAATTCTATATTTAATCAATTTTTTTTTTGCGATTTTTCACTACGAAGTGCTAAATTTTTTTATTCCATAATTTAGAAAATTTTATGAGCTTTATACCATATATAAAAATATAACTTAGCAAAAAAACAAATTTTATTATATCTGCATAAAACTAAAAAAGTGTCCGTCAAGTTATCTTTCTTTTTAGTTACATCATTTGCTTGAATTTTTATATTTGATCGGAAGTTAAAAAAGTTAAGTAATTCTAAATCGTTTAACACCAAAATTGAAGAAGTATGCGTATGCATGTGTGGCTTTAATAATTTCAAAAAAATTTTTGCCTTTTTATGAAATTAGATAGAAATTCGAATTGACTAATTTTACAAAACGGTATGCCAAAATGTTCGTTGAGAATTAGCAAAAAATTGCTAATTTATTTATTCCCGATATTGCAAATTCAAAAACTGTTCAAAATCAATTGAAAATCGGCCTGATTTATTTTTGGATTTGTTATGAATAAAAATTCATTATAATGTTCAGGTGTATGGGCGAGCTTTTAGAAACATCATTGTGTATGTAAAAGGAACGTGTTCGTTTTTTTATCAATAATGTATAATAATGAAATCATTTTGCAAATATAATGAACAAAATAAAAGGTATAGCCATTGAGTTTTTCTTTTGAAAAGCCAATGTTTAATGTTTTTCTATATAAACAGATTGTAATTTATATCTAAATAAAAAAATGTTTGAACCATTTATTACAGTTCAAAATTGATTAATTTATTTCTAAAATTATAATATATTTAGTCGATTAAAAACTTCAATATTTAAGGTATTCATGGTAATCACTAAATATTGTAGGAACAAATCTTAAATAAACGTTGAAATACAGTATAAAATAATAGTACTCAAAATTTACAAATGAGGTTCTTAAAAAGAGCTTGAAGTACGATATGAAAATATAAATTAATGAACGTGTTACCAATTTTAATAAATTACCTAGTTTTTAAAAATATCGATCATCTAATAAATATGTCAGTTCGCGTAATAAACTAATTACATGAGTCAATTCTAGCATTTGATCAAATTCACTTCGTTATTAAATGAGTCAGAAACTAAGCTCAACATTACTGAGTCATCTCAACGATCATTATCTTTGTCATAAAAAGAACTGTACACAAACATAAAAATACACAAGAGATTTATTACATCAGATACACCTTTGACATCGCTAGAAAACCTGTTCATAGAAAAATTGAGTAATTAGCTTAATTAAAAAATTAAGAAAAAAATCGGTTATGAAATCAAAGCCACGCGACAGTAAATATATATATATATGTATATATATATATATATATATATATATATATATATTTATGAGATCTGAATATAAATTAAATTTAGAAGAAAGCATATAAAAATTTCATTTTCAATAAGCTTTGTAAACAAAGTATCCGAAAAATTATCAAAAATGAGGCAAAAGCCTTCAGCTACATATTGTTGGTCTTGGAAGATTATTTTCTATACTGTTTTGATAGTATACTTAATATTATTTATATTATCAATCTTGTGGCAGATTGCGCAAAGTTACCTTAATGTCGGTCGCGCTAAAGTTTGTTTGGAATAAAATTATTCTCAGTATACAAGTACTCGGTATGTAAATAAGGAATAGAGACTGTTAGCATTTGTGAGAATCTCATATTGACATTAGATAGGCCTATAGAAAACTGTTTTATGTTACATTCGGCATACTTATTGAAATTAACAGGTACAAATAACGTGAAATCGATAGAAACACGGGAAAACATCGGTGCGATAAATCAGCGTATGTACTCTAACAGTTTTATTTACATACTGAAAACCTAATGTGATTTGTAAATTTGTTACCGTCGGAATAACTGATGCAAAATATTTGTTGTATAGTAAAAATACTGTATGTATGTATTTGTTTAAATCACTAAAAATATCTTAGAAATTCTTCTAGAACGTTATGTTTTAGAATGTTCTGAATAATTAGAAAAAATGTTTTATTAATATTATTATATATTCTGAGGAAAGCAGGTTCATCTGTTTACAAGTTCTAGGCAAAAAAGTTCTAGAAGAATTCCTTAGATTTTTTTTAGAGATTTAAACAAAATGTATATTTTTTACTAGATCTAGGGCTCGGTGTCAGTATATAAAAACTGTCAAAAGAAATATAAGAAAAATATTCAAAAATTACGAATTCCCTATTAAAGCTTCATAACAATACACAAAACTTACAAAAAAAACTATAAATTACTTATTGTTATAGTTATATTATTATTTTGTATTTTTATGCAAAATATAGCTGTATAGTGAATACAAGTGTAATTGAAAACAATAAAGGTTTGGAGATTAGCCAATAAAATAAGCTCTATATTAAAATAAAGTAAAAAATAATATAGTAAATTATAAATTATTAAAGTAAAAAATAATATGACTATAAATAATAAAAATTTAATAAATAATAAAACACATATCCCCTGCTTAACACGGGAATCAGGTTTCATAAAAAACACGTAACTTTAAAAATTTTCTCTTATATGGAAAACGACTAAACGAAAATTCCTATAAAGAAGCCCTTTTTATCAGATTTTAATATGACAAATAACAATAAAAAATGAATATTAATATTTTTAATATCCATCACATTCAATAAATTATAAAAATAATCATTTATTTCAATAATAAAACAAAAATAAAAAAAATATTTCTATTTCTATAACTTTCTTTATAGATAAAAGCTAAAATTAGTTTGTTGCGATTATATAATATTTCTATTTTCAGTCTTATGCATACATAAAATTTAGTTTTGATCATAAAACGAGGAGTTACCGTCTTATCTATTTTTGAATCAGTTTCGTATTTTTTTTATTTTATTCCTTAAAATTGGGCATAATTCGTGCAATTTGTCTTAAATTTTTTCTTAGAAACATACGTCGCTTGTTTGTTTTTTTAATCGTTCCAATATTTATTAAATCAAATTATTTATATTTTCTTTTCTGAAATTACGCAGTTTGCTACGAGAATAATTACGCAACCAGTCAATCAGTATATTGACACTTTCCTCGCCAAAAAATAAACAATCAATACGAAAGTGATTATAAACATTTATAATTATTTCATTTATGTGCGCTGATTGGAATTGCCTACTTGCGCATATTTTATTATTTAGTAATTTTAATTTGCGATAAGAGAGTTTAATAGGCGAGGAATGCAAATATTAATGATTGATATCGATTATTTATAATATACTATGGGATAAACAGCTAGTTTTTATTTAACCAAATATTCTATGAAATACAAGCCTGAGCAATACGAATGTGACGTTATGAATTTTTAAATAAAAGAATAGAGAGTACCATGGTATAAAAAAGTTTAAAATGTTTTTCAAACTAAATTGAATTATACGACTGGACAAAAGTTCATCTCGATTTATGTGTTTATTATTATTTACATAAATATTTGAACTTTTATCCCTGCATGATCATTAGCTGTGCAAGATGTGCTTCATAACATTTGAAGCGGCCATCAACCAATTTTCATTGTTATTTCAAGCTATTGTTTCTTGAAATTAACTCAACACAATAACTAATTTAGAATAAGGCATTTTGAACACACAATCAAGGCAAACACACCAGAGGAACACGATGAAACTGGACAGGGGAGAAGAACATAGAAAATATAAGAAATAAATCTCGGTTTCCTTTAGTTAAAATCTGAATACATGAGTATTCGGATACGTAAGATTTTGTAAGCCATTAATATTTTTTTAAATATAATATTTTTAACATGGCCTGATAACTAATTTTAAGTTTCTTTCTGTAGTCTAAATAAATAAAATAATCACCAGGTTATGCAGATTTTTTGTGTAATTTTTATTGATACATTCTACTGCTGTAGTGTCTTGTGAATGAAAGTCTTCAAAATAAAGCATAATTTTTTTTTTTTAAGAAAATTTAAGAATCATTTTTAAAGTATTTCACAACTAGAGCCAATAATCATATTTTACTTTTCTAACGACAATAATAAATATAATCTTTTATCTAAAAAAATATTATAAATTAAACTAAAATAATTTCCTGCTAAACTTACAATTGATATAATATTTCTATCTGAATGATATAAACTTTATGATAGAAACATGATACCTGTAGCCTCAAAAATTATCTGTTCAGAATAGAACAAAATATAATATATTTATTGTAGAGATGTAATTAATTTTAACTTAATTTTAACGCACCGATTTAATTAATTTACACACGTTTCATAAATATTTTTATGTAAAGAACGTATACAGATAATATTAAAATCAATGAAAGAGTGTAAAATATTGTTTAAGTGAACTAACAAATTATTATTGTGTTATTATATTATGTCAAAATGTATAAAATAACTTAAATTTCAAAATTTACGAACATATTTCTATTGTGTGTGTGTTAAATATGTAAATCTCAAAATATTGTTTTAAGTTTTTAAATAATGGTAACAAAGCTCTATTATATATGTATTATGGTGGTCCTTAATATGAACATTTTCGAATTTACTTGCTCCCAAGGGCTCGAATGGTTCCAAATTGATAAAAAATAATTCTTTGAAAGTTTTAGCTCTTAATATTAGCTTTTAGATAGTGCGCAATTCATTCAAACTCCATAAGGAAATAGCATGGAAAAAATTTTGAAAACTAAAAAAAAATGGATTAAAAGTGAAAATTCGTGTTATTTTTTATTGAAAATTGGAGGCTCTGCAAAATTTTTGAATTTTTTTTTCATGCTATTTCCATACAAAATTTTGATTGAATTGCGCTCTATCTAAAAGACAATATTAAGAGCTAAAACTTTAAGAGAATTGTTTTTTATCAATTTGGAACCATTTGAGCCCTTGGGAGCAAGGAAATTTGCAAATGTCCATATTAAGGACCACCCTAATATGTATATTATATAAAAAAAGGTAAAATATTTTTTCAGTTTTAATTATGATGACAAATCAATATTTTATGATAAAGTGAAAAATATAGATTTTAATGTTAAAGTATGCTAGCAAAATTCTTGAATATGTGTGTATATGATATAAAAAATTAGAACCTTTTTTTTTTAATTTTAAGCAATGCTAATGAACTTCAATAACTCAAAAATATTTTAAAAATATAAAATATTTGCAATGTAAATATTGTTAATTTTATCATTAGCAAATATACAAAAAAAAATCTTTAGTTCACATCAAAAAACATCTTCGAGATGCTTGAATTAAACAAAATATTTTTAGTAATATATAGTAAATATTTTTCTAGTTACATAATCATTTATTTCTACATTTTTTTATTATATCAGATTAAACACAAGATGTCTCTTAAAGATATCCAGATATTAAAATATATCTGAAAAATACAAGAGATTTAACAGGTTGCCCATTAAGAGACTTTTTACTGGGAAGCTGTGGAGCTTACAAGGCTAATGGCAAAACATACAAACTTAAAAAGCTGCCAAGTATTGTATACGAAACGAAGATTTACATATTAGTAAAAATAAGTAAAATAAGTTTATTCATTAAATTATATCTCTCGATTTCCTCTTCCTTCCACCTGACCACACCTGGCAATCTAACATCCTTTAGTCCTTCTATGCATTGTGTTACGATTTACAATGTTATTGTCGGACGGAAAGAGCATTGTTCGATTTAGTCATCCCGTCGACTAACTACAAACAATATATTAATTTCGAAAGAAAAATAATTTTGTTTTTTGTGACACATAATTTGGTTATGAAGATGATCATTGTAGCGTTCGAAATCGAGCGGGGGCTCCCCGAGCTAGGGCGAGCCCAAGTAGGTGAACCGTGTAATGCATTTAATAGTGTTTGTATTATATAAAGTTAATAAATAAATGATACAGGACGGCGATATGGATGAATGATATTCATAATAACCCTCGGAATATGGTAATGTTTTTATATATACGCGATTTAGAAATATATGGGTTTAAATACCAGGATCATGATATGTTCGGTTAAAGGTAGATGCTCCAGGTTCAAGAAAAATGACCGAAGTTGAAAGTGTGTGATTTTAAAATCAATAAAAGCTTTTTGCTTATACATTATACTAATGCATTATACCATTATACTTTTGAAAGAAATTACTTCTGAATTTTTCAATTTCGATATCGAACAATATTTTGATAATGAAATGCCTACTGATAACATCTGATATAACTTTTTCAAGAGTTTCAATTATTTTTTCCTTTTCCATATTTTTGATCATTTTTATTCCAAATTATTTTAACATTTTCCTAACCTTTAAATATTCTTTTTTTGATACTGCTCTTAATTATTATTTTCCAGATTTAGGACTTAAATAAAAATTGCGCAACGGGTAATTAAAGGATTTTTTTTACCTATAAGCCATAAATAAACTATGTCAATATCATAACATTTTGTCTTCAAGTTATTGCATTACGCAATACTAATGTTAGACTTAATATTGTTTACTGTAATTAATTCATTTAAGATAATTTATTTTCTGTAATTACTAAATTCAATCCTGTATCCGAAATATAAATATGA
This sequence comes from Ctenocephalides felis, assembly GCF_003426905.1. Classification (NCBI taxonomy): domain Eukaryota; kingdom Metazoa; phylum Arthropoda; class Insecta; order Siphonaptera; family Pulicidae; genus Ctenocephalides; species Ctenocephalides felis. The sequence continues at coordinate 27,940,705 of NW_020536999.1, read as the reverse complement.
ATAAATAAATAAATAAATACGTTTCAGTCTATTGAAACAAAAGTTCGAACTGCCTGAACAAATTATTTAGAAATATTAGGACTCTTATTATTTTATATCTATTATATACATAATTGCTTAATCACTAAATAATCTTTTTTATAAATATCCAAAGTTTAACAACCAAATAACTTAATATAATATATAAATATTAATTTTTATACCATCGAGCCCATAATAGTTTACCAAAAACAATATGAAAAAATACTTATTCTTAGAACTAAAATATTTAGTTAGTTAAAACTCGCAATTTTAAGCTGTAATCATTATAACACCTACGTTTATTCACCTCTAATAATTTATGTATCTACTAATATGTTACGGGAAACATGATATCAAGCATATCCATTTTTATTCGAAAATATAAATAAAAAAAAAATTCAAGTAAAATAGCCCTTCCAAATATTCCAAATATATCAAACACAATTAGTTTAAGTATTGGTTTGCACTCTAAAAAAAAGTAGTTGTTTTTAAAAACACTCATAACAACTATCCATAGAAAATTTAAGGCCCTAAAAATTTTCATTATTAATAAAAATCAACAAGAAAAAAAAAAAAATAAGAAAAAATACAATGGGATATAATTTGATTAATATATAGAAATATATCATACCAAAAATTAAAGCTTTTTGTATATTTTACCTAAACATTCAAATTTATATAGCACTAAAAATTTGGAGCCAAAAAATTAGGTCCACAAGACGATTTGTTTTTTTTTGAATAGATCAAAAATTCAAAATTAGCTATACATTAAAAGTACAAAAAAATATTTAAAATTTATATCACAAAGCATTTTTTTTAAATGCGTCATATAATTATTAGTTAACATCTCAAATGTAAAGATTCTATGATAAAGTTATAGAATTTGGTATTGAGAGCGCACAGACAAAAAGCTTCCACAAAAACACAGTTGGAAAGCTTTTATAAATAAGTTAAGTATATGATCAAATAATTTAAATATATATATATATATATATATATATATATATTATATCTATATATATATAAATATATATATCCATATATATTATAGAGAACGGATATTGCATTGCATGGCCAATGCGCCTATTGTATGGAAGCGAGCTTTATAATATAATAAATTTTATAATTGACCAACGCGCTAAGTGATCCGTGATATATAAATAACATCACCAGTCAACGGTGGGAAATTTCATTAACAAGACTTTAAAAATATTTATAATAGATAACGGGGCTCAAGAAAACGCAAAAACTAAATTGCAAACTTATAATGGATATATAAATTAAGTTCCATGTAATAATATAGACAAACGGTATTAAAAGCAGGACAAGATCAGTTTGCCATCGGTTTCATAAACATTTGAATTTTTCTTACTATAGTGCGTTACATTTATTGACCTCTCGCATTTTGCACATAGATAAGACCTATAAATTATAATTCCTCTTATAAATAGCATTAGGGAAGCGTAATCAAATGCTATTCATGATTTACTAGAACCTTAGATCATATTCACATATATGAGTCCGTCCGTTTTATCAAAATAACCTTTTGAAACTAAACATTCTAAAGAGCCCATGTACTACACATACTTCGAACATCGTAAACCACGCCGAATATCATATCTTGATATTTATACTTGCAAGTGAGATTTACCAACTAGAAATAGATACTAAAATTTACAGATAATTTAAATCCTTGCACAAACTTATTTGATTGGGTGGTAGAAAGTTTAGACAAATTGATACCTTATATCAAACAAAAAGCTTAGTGTAAAGTCTATTGTAATTGCTCTATAATAAAATCTTAGATTTTATTGCTGGATTGTGGAAAACGCATTGTGAGCCCACGCTATCAAAACCAATACGAATTGCCAAATAGAATGTGCATGTGGATTATAAAAAAAAAACAGAAATCGAATCAACCATTGTTATTCAAAATGTTGGGCATTGGTGTTCATATATTAAAATCAACTTGGTTTGATATAAAAGAGCTTAAAAATAAATCAAAGTTTCGCATTGAGGACAAAGTTCCTAGTAGAAATAAATCGTGGGCAGATAGGGGTTGAATCGTGGTGCATTATTTGATACTTGGGCATTACGTAATACAATATTTTGACTAAAAGTGCAGTGAAAAAATAAATAATATCTACAATAAATTTTATATCGCATACGAGTTTGATAACTAAATTTCATGTAAAGAAGATATTGGTGAAAAAATATATAATGCGAAGCTTCTATA
>NW_020536999.1:27897403-27937448 GCF_003426905.1 Ctenocephalides felis | reverse complement strand
TTTCTCAACCTTCACTTTCGGTTTCTTCAAGAGCTGTTGATTGGCCTGTTGATAGGTCATGTAATGTCCTGATTGAAATTGCTCTGAATGGAGTGATTATGTGTGTGTGTGAATGTAAATGTACTTAATTTCTTTAGGTTCTAGCTAAACAATGTTCCTCAATTAAATTCCTACATTCTGCAAAGCCTTCTTACCGAACTCCAGGACCCTCCGCAGCCAAGGTCCCATAGACCTTCTCTAGAAATATTGTTTTTGAAAAATCTAATGTTTTTTAAAGTCTAAAAAAGTTTGGTAAACATTGCTCTAGCCTCTTACATGGAAGTTTCAATCGGCGGTCGTATCACAAAATGTCATTTCCAGTACACGGAGTCGACTGAGCCGACAAACGTATTCCATTACACTCGGCTATGTCTTTTTTAATTATCACTCTTATTTATGTCCAATTCAATAAATACGACATTTGACAACGTTGCCTCACTACAGATAAATCAATCGTAAATTAACAACCTTTTACACGTACTGAGTTGATAGAAATTGACAATAGTGAGTAGACCCTTGAACGTATAATGAAATCGTGAACTTGAATAGAACATAACTATTAGATGTTTTATTAGAAATACTAATTACAATTTTAAAACCAGTACACGCCTGCTAGAAATAATAATAACTCAAAAAAAAAATTTTTTTTTTGTGGATCAAATCAAATATCATGGCATTACCATTAGAATTTAATATTTTGATCTCATTAACTTATGCATTAGATTATTTTATTGGTACCATGGACAAAAAAATTAAGATCTAAAAAGAGTAATTGAGAATTAAGAATACGATCTCTTCACCCATATTTGTTATATTAAAAAATCTAAAATTGCATTTAGGTTGGTCCTTAATATGGACATTTTCGAATTTCCTTGCTCCCAAGGGCTCAAATGGTTCCAAATTGATAAAAAACAATTCTCTCAAAGTTTTAGCTTCTAATATTGTCCTTTAGATAGTGCGCAATACAATTAAAGTTTTGTATGGAAATAGCATGAAATTTTTTCAAAAATTTTAAAAATGTTTTTGATATAATTTAGCGAGCAAATGAATAGGTTTTATTCAAAATTTATCGCTAAGTTATACCTAGAATTTTTTTTTTAATTTTTAAATTTTTTTCCACGCTATTTCCTACGAGGTTTGATTGAATTGCGCACTATCTAAAAGTTAATATTAAGAGCTAAAACTTTCAGAGAATTGTTTTATTAATTTGGAACTATTTGAGCCCTTGGGAGCAAGGAAATTCGAAAATATCCACGTTAAGGACCACCCTATTGCATATACAATTACGTTGATTGTTAGCAAAAGGATGACCTAAATTCAGAGCGTCATTTTGCATTCATGATATTTTCTGCTTCTAAAAGAACATTAAGGAAATTGTAAAACCGACGTAAAACAAAGCTATGAATATGAAACATTAGCAAAAACCGACGGCACATAAAGATATATGGACACAGCAATATCAACACTTTGCATTAAGCAAAGAAATTGCGTGAGAAATAGTGGAAATGTCTGCAAAAATGATACAATAAACCGAAGACCAGGATATTATGAATTTAAGTATCTAATACCCATCCAGATATATCTCTTAAAAGTTGTATGTGTGCGTTATACATGACTAAATGTAATTATTTGGTCTGTTGGCCGCCTTTTATGACTTTTATTGGGTATTTTTCGAAATTTCTTATATCTTATCTCGGATTTACATAGCAGTATACACTCTTTTATACGTTACAGAGAAACCGCGTTGTTCAAATATTGGAATGAGGCACGTATTTCACAATGACATGCTCTTCAACAGGATATTGGCGTTCCTCCGAATATATACATATATGTAAAAAGACATTTGAACCTATGTAGTTATACACACGTATATATATACATATGTGTCGTTGAAAAATATATCAAAAACTCGCAAAAATGGAATTACAGGTTCAGTTTATAAAATGGACTGCAATGATTGTAACGCTTGTTATATCGGCGAATGTTCCTAAAGGATAAATCAACATATATTCATATAATTCTAAAAATCTAATACAACTCAAATATAGATTTTCCGAACACCTTTTACACAAATCATCCAACCATTCTATATAAAATGTTGATCTTTGAACACTTGCAGAATCTTGGTTTATTTATTGGTTTGAATTGTCGCAAAAATCAAATTATGAATTTAAAATCATCATGCAATAATATTACATAACAACCTAAAAACTAACGTCAATTAAGGATATCTCTCAAAATCACAATTTATTAAAGGTTCACGTTGTAAAAAATTTGCGCACCCGTAAAAATCGTATTGGATTCGAACACCTTTACATATACGTGTGAGATGCACATACATTATGAACCTGAGTAGAAAAAAACATCCAAAGTTATAAATGTCTAACATAATTTATACAGTCATCTCAGTTCACAAAACAACGTCTTATTTTATCGGAGATTCATTCTTTCTTCACACCTTCCGTGGGCTAATTAAAGTGTAACAGATGCCCTGCGAGTCGAACAACTCTCGAAACTGATAATGGAAGGTAATATACGATTTAAGTTTGTGAATTCCTTTAAAGATTATTTGAATTTCTACATATATATTAACATTGATCATTGAAAATGATGAATTTTAATCTCACTCTTATCTATTTAATCATTCTATCACGTTATATAAAGAAAAAAATGTTGACTTTGGAAACTTTGCAGAACCTTGTTTCATTCATCTAAATTATTCTAGTATTGATAATGTAGCCCTCTACTTCACTTTAAGAGGGTTCTTAAACTTAAATTGTGTCGTAGTATTTTATGTAAAATCAAATTATTTCTTAATATTTAACTATAAATTTTAAATTCCTTCTTTTATTATTGATGCTTTAGGCAGTCATCAATTTTTATTAGTTACTACTTGATTCTAATAAATTTGTCATACATAGTATTTTATGTAAAAACAAAAATTTTACTATAATTTTGGATAATGATTTAGTGTTCTTATCATTTTTATGATCTAAAATTTCTCCTAGTTGGTACATATTATTGAAATTTATTCTATAAATTATTTTGCTGTCATTGTTTTGTTATAATTTTTGTTTAACACATACCAAGTGTCGATCTTCTTATTACCATGAGCAATTAAGCAAATAGTAAAAAACAAATATTCTATTTCGAGAATTTTCACAATTTGTCATCTCAATTAGAAATCATGTCGGCACGTTTGAAAATTAACAATAAGTCATTTTACAAGTGCTCATAATAAAATAAAGAGCCGCATTCTATATCTAATCTTTTCAATGCAATATAATCATGAGATTACTGTTTTAAATTTGATTATTGAATATTTTTCGAAGTCGCGTAGATGTCTGCATAATAAAAAATATGTTGAGGCATCTAATATAAATTTTATCGCGAAAGTCTAAAATTTGAATAGAATTTTAAACCAAATATTTGCCATCTCAAATGCATGCCATTTTTTGCATTAAGATACGTTAATCTTGTTTCAGCACAATGGTAAAATTTTTTTTTTTTAATTTAATTAAAATAGTGTATAAATATATAGTTTTGTTTTCAATAATTCATATAGAAAGAAACCTGTCATATCTCAGAAACGTATTAAATCATTTCTGTAATACGTTAATCACCATGATAATATCAGAAAAATCTTCACATTGGCCGCGGTAACTTTATTAGATAATTCAGTTAAATTTCAGTTTAAAGTTAATTGCATCAAGTAAAATTACAAATAGAGTATCAAAGAAAAAAAAATCGAAAACCTTTTACTTTACAAGTAATGTCAGTATTGTTTTTAAGCCAAAAAATTGTCATTGGAAAAATTTTTATTGCATTGATAGAACAAAGCTTTCAAATTCAGATTGACGTAGACCAAATAGCGTATGTCAGACATATATATCTGATATGACAATTAACGTGTTAAAAATAGACTTGTAGTTCAGAAAATTTAAATCATATTAATAGAAAAACTTCAAAAACAACTTTATATTACACACACACAGATAAATGGGTGTAGCAACGCTTCCTCGTAGAAACGGGGTTGCGAGTTCAAACCCCCACTCTGGCAACCTGATATCGGGCAGCAGAAATATCTATTTCACTTGAAAATGTAGATCAAAAATATGTTTCCAATTCAGAATAACTCCATTTTTGGCATTGTGGTGTAAAATGTCAATGGAAAGTCTCTCACACTTTTCTTCCTTGAGTCGAGTTGGAGTTTAATTCAGCTCACGAAAGCTACCCATTATATATATATTATATATATATATATATATATATATTTATATATATATATATGTGTGTGTGTGTGTATGTATATATGTATTATCTCGTTCCCAGATTTCCATTTAAAAAAGCTCGGAGCTTCTCGACCACGGAACTTATTCAGTCGTACCGGGAAATCGGCACTCGCCAGCACACGTTCCATTATATTCTACGATATTTCGTTTTATTATGATTGTCACGTATTTGGAAGCGACAGCACGATTAAAATAAATCTTTCGTGTAAAAACAATTTTGATTCATTAACCTCGATGTCAGAGAGTTTCGCGTGCTTACAGTTACATTTTACGTACTGCGGTTTTCAGAACGATTCAGTTTCTTAGAATGTACGCAAGATGACTAACGAAAAAAGACGGAGTTAATGCATAATTTCAGCTGGGATTGGCATAGAGTCGCGAAATTGTTTTAGTTAATTAAAATCAAGATTTGGATCGCTATTGTTTACGAAATGGTAAAACGAAATAATAACCAGGTTTATCGTACATGAAATTGCAAAACTGGCGATAGTGTTATGTAATTTTTTAAAGGACGATCATTGTTTTGAGGTATGTAATGATCTTGTTAAAAATCAACGGATATATATACCATATACTGACATAACATCTAGAAATTTAAAATGAACAACGACTAACCTTAAAGCTGAAGAAAAATAAATGCCCAGCAATGTAACCTTTTCCAAAAAAGAGAAATAAAAAATCTAGGATATCACCCAGATCAATGTTTTACATGTAAGACACACATATATCATGAACAAAAACAACTTAAAACTAGACACTGACAACTATACTGGCTACTGTGTTATAATTCAAAAGTGTCGATCTGTAATAAAGTTCTAATATGCAAATCAATACTGAAACCTATTTTGACATACAGCAATTAGCTGCAGGGTATTACTAGCCATTCCAATACGGAAATATTGTAAACGATTCATAATAAAATATTTAAACAAATCGTCAATGCACCCAAATATAGCCCTAAATTATTATAAAATTTATTTTATTTTAATTATATTTATTCAATATGGAATTCCAATCTCTTGTTTTTGCTGCTGGAAAAGGTCTCGTTTCACTGAAGTTATTTTTTGCACAAATTTTGCAGTACTGGCTATTAATATATTAATATATTAAAATACTTAAAAATTATTTAGGTTATTAGATCTAGAATAAAGTGTTTAGTACCAATAGGTCAATATCCACTAATATGATATCCATAGCGTTTATTAGAAAGACAAGGATTAACGGTTATCAGTATGAAAAACCATACATATTAATTATTTAATTTTACTAATTAATTATCATTTTTCTTTTAGAACCCATTGTTCTCGTCTTAGACTCACACAAACTTGCATAAAAACCTGGAAATGGACTCAATCAGAGAAGAAATATACAGGCGTAGTCAAAAAACAAAATCATGATGACGAAAATATCCTGATGGCGTAGCATGAAATTTTCTGTAACAAATATTACACAAAAATTAAAAGAAATGGATCTAACATATATCTCTGACTTATATGAAGTCCATTAAAAAGCAAAAACCCGATTAATACTATTGATTCCATTTTCCAATTTCGACACTGTAACAGCATTACTGGATGTTAAGAACTACTTCAGTAGTTCTGAAACATATCCTCTTGTATTTTAAAATATTTAATTTAATATCTTATATAGATACATTCCATAGAATAAGAATAATCAATTTATTATACAGAGCAGTTGTAGATAAATTGACAATGCTTTAAATCTGCCTGTTAAAAAGTCTGAATTGATAAACCGAGCTTTTACAAAGAGCTTTTTCAGCCTGAGGCTCTGCACCGTGGTCCGGTAGTGGGTCATTAATTGTTATAAATAGCTCCGGGACCATTACAATGTAATCCGATACATATATACGTATTTCATACATTGTCGTAACCCGTATTCCGTACATGACAAAAGTTGCATAATCAGAAATATGATGTTTTATATCGAGCTGCTCGCATTTGCGGTAAGAAATTTATACCTGGGACGAAGTATAAACAAGTGTTAGGCAATTCGAACGTATGAGAGAAACAGAGCAAAATAATATTATTTAGACACAAAAATTGTAAAAAATGATGTAGAATAAAATAAAACGACAACAACAACAGAACATTTCAACCATTTTTTTACAATTGCAAGTTTCCTATTAATATTTCAAAATTCACTATTGATATTTTGTATAATTTGGAAATTATTTAAATGTACTTTGAATTTAATAGTTTGTCATATTTTTACAATATCGATCTGTATGACATATTTCAGAAAAGACGATTTCTTTTAGGTAAACTGCATTCCGATGCAACAATGCATGAGTGCTTGACAAATATTTGAGGCAACGAAAATATCTCTTCTTTCATCAAATCATACTGAAATGAAACAAACACTGACACTTTATGAAAATCGATTCATCATTGTTATTTATTAACCCTTAAATATTTGCAAATCATACACGTTTTTATGAATTAAAACTGTAATTAATAATGAATGCGTATTAAGTTGCGTATATGTATGTTTGTATAAATTTAAATTTTATCGACATTTTCTCAAAAATTAAAAGATCGATTTTAAGAAAATTAACGTTTCTAGTGAAACTCGTTAAGAACTTAAGAAGATTAATTTTGCGCATTGATCGGCAGATTCATTTCTTTACTATTGACATATAAGTTCATAATTTTTTTCATCAGCATTCAAAAACTGTTTGAAAAATATCAGTCAGGAATTATGCAGTTTGGGTGAAAATCCTTAGAAAATATTTCTATTACGGATAGTAAAATATGACTAATTGAAATATAATGAATGTGAATCTACAAAGTGTACAATTTAAAAATCTAGAAACCTAAATTCAATATTTATTTAGAATTCGTAATTCTAATTATCGTTTTTTGTTATATGGATTCATCAATTTTATTTATTATACCCTTGAATATTTGCAGATCATACACGATTATATGTCTCATAGAAGGAGAAATTTATGTTTTAGGCAGAAATGTTTTATGTTTCAAGTCATTCTGAAACGTTTGACAAAAAAATAAAACAAATATGTGAGTGTGTATATAAATTAAATTTTCATCGAAATTTGCTCAAAAATGGCTTCAACTATTTCAGAAATTTGAAAGCTTTCTGACGAAACTCGTGAAGGACTCAGATTGATTCATTTTGCGCTTTTATCGGCAAAGTCGTTTCTACAGAATTACCAAACAAGCTTTAATTTAATTACCAAATAACCTTTTTTATCAGCATTATTAACAAAAATCATAAACCGATCGTAAAATATCAATTGGAGTTGTGCTGATTGGGTAAAGATCACCCGAGGCTCTTCTTCACAAATTATAGTTAAAGAATCCTTAGAAAATGCATCCATTACAGATAATACAAAATGACTCAACCATAATGTATAAATTTTGACGTGAATCAGTACATTTTATTGTGAATCTACAGAGTAAACTAGTTGAAAATAAAGAACCTTATAATTAATAAATATTTTGACTTACTACCTCTAGTAATCTAGTTTTTTCTTAAATCGACTTAAGTTCAAGAAAAATCCATTCCACCTTTGCACACACACGTCGCCTGCGATAATAATATTGATAATAACAAATAATAATAATATACACGTTTTAAATTGACCAAAAAGCGACACGCGATCAGAAAACGTGTTTAATGATTATTTGTGATGTTTAATAAGGAATGAAATACGACGCTGTAAATATCCATTAGTGTCAAATGTTCCTCGACGCCGTTCGGGGTTATTGTAGAACCGATCCGAGAGCCGCACTCGACGATCAGCTTCGGCCGCGTTCACATTCTTAATGCTCGGCACACAAAAAATCATATAAATTCTCTATGAATCGGTAGAAAATTGTTTATTAAGAATTTATACTTTATAATAATAACTGTTCACTTTTGAAACTGAAGCACACAAAAAAGGAGGATTGTCAAAAATCATAAAAAATCGCGTGTAGGGAGGGGTAAGGGGAAGGAAATCTAGTAAGATATCACTTGTATTTTTCACCTAAACTTTAAAAAATTTAACATTTTTTACAAAATGTACAAAAATGTAACTTTTTTCTTGGTACTATCAATCACGTAGTTAATGGATGCCCCTTAATTAATATATACTTGTATGAGAGTAGAACAAAATTAAATAAAATAGCAAATAATTTTATAGAATCTGTATAATTTGAAAGTTATAAGTTTTGAAGAGGGAATTTGGAAAAATCCTCTAAAATATCTATTTAATTTACCTATAGCTTTACATTTTTTTACTTATATTTCAACACCTTAAATAACTATTATAACTATATGTTTTGCCATTCAATTTAATATTTTTATATATAAATTATTTTTATATTTCGCATACATATAACTTAGTATAGATCTCATATTGATTAGTGATAAAATCAAAGTGGTAAAATAGAGTAAATAGAATTATTTAAAATTACAGAGTAAGACGTCTTGATTAACGTGTATTTTTTAATTATATAGTATATAGTAAAATACTATATAATAAAAAATAGTAGTAATTTATTATATAGTATATAGTACTTTTTACACCTGTCCTAAAATGGACAACAAATGAAACCGTAGGAATAAAAAAAAATATTTTAAATATACAAAGTTTTTTGACCATTGTCAGAGTTTTAAAACTTGAACTATATTTCTATCAATACAATAAAGTATCAAATTATAAAATTAAAGCATACTCAAATTATGTAATAGTTCATAGTTTGTAAAGACAGAAAACGTCCAAGTTCAATGTAATACTTGATTTATTTTGATTTGAATATCATCATTCTTGGCAATTATTTAAAAGAAAAATCTGGTAGACTTATACATCAAAATGTATATTATTTATATTTTAAATTATATAAATACTGACAAATTGGAGAAGCTAATTAATTAAATCGCAATAAACGTACTGCAATATAAATGAGTAATTAAATGTAAAATTTAGATTTTTTCATTGACTAATGTGCACATACAAAGAAAACTAATTTCTCTATAGAAAAGCTCCTAGGTAGTATTTTTAACGAGTTAATCAACAAACCGAAATATAAATGAGCTAATAAATCTAAAACAGATTTGTTAATTGACTGATATATATGTACATGTACACATATATATATATATATATATATATATATATATGTTTAATTTGAGTTTAATATTCGGGCGTAACATCAATAAAAATATTTATATTATTAACATCAATATTTTTATTGATGTTACGCCCGAATATTAAACTCAAATTAAACATATATATCAACATCAAATTCAAGAATATTCAAAAATATATATATATATATATATATATTATATTAAAAATATTATGAATTTGTGGAGAAACAGGTTCTAAATGTGCAAAAAATGTAAAATAATAAATAACTTTAATAAGCATACTTTTTAAAAATAAAGTTCAAAATCAATTTTGTGATTACAATAATAATTGTATGTTTAATAATAATGCAAAATACTGATTTTTTTATTTATTCTAATTGGTGAAAAATAAATAATAAAACCAGTCGGTAATGAGAGTGGAAACTTATTAAATTATTTAATTAACCGAAAGGGTTAATAAAGACACATAACTTAAAATCATTTTTTCAAAAAATTCGATGTATTTCAAACCAAAAAAACAGTAGAAAAATTTCGAATATTCAACAGATTTTTACCAAAATCGTCAGATCATTCATAAACGTCTTTCATTCTCATAATCGGGTCCAATTCTCCGGCAAAATAGATCATTTTCTCCATATAAAATGGTACTAAAAACAGGTTTTAGATATAAAAACTAACCTAGAAAACGTTTAATATCAAAAAAGAATATTGTCATAACAAGGTACTTCTGTACAAAACTATCATAGTGCCCATTTGGACTTATGGAATCGAACTATGGGGTTGCTCTTGTAAATCAAACATAAACATCATTCAAAGATGTCAGAACAAAATTCTGCGTATCATAACTAATGCGCCTTAGTATATTTCGAACTTTTGCCTACACAAGGATTTGAAAATCTCTACATTCAACGATATGATCAAAATTAGAAGTTTATTTTTCATACTTATGATATGCATTTGTAGACATATCTACGTGTAGTGAGATTTTATGTGCAAAACGCCTGAATCCTCAGCAAATACATAGCGTTTCCATAGCAATGCAATATTAAGGTCTATTTTACCAAAGAAAAGATTCGTTTGAAAAAAAACTCTCCTTTGATAATTCAGGATGTTGGGTTATAATTTAACCCTTGCAGCTGTGGACTGAATTAAACACTGATTTGTTTGTATATTATGTATTTGTTGCAGTTCTAATTACAATCCCTGATTTGTTACTAAGTTATAAATGAAAAAAGTTATATTTATTTTTATTTGTTATTTACATGTTGTGAAGCGGACTTTACTTTTAGAAGTGAACAACTAGTTCCATTGAAACACTCCGCTACCCCCTCTACCAGGGGTAGCAACCATTCCGTGTAAAGCTTAATGCCCTGAAGTTTTGTCACTTTCATGGCCAATATAATAAAACGAAAAGACGTCCGAACAGTTATGATTTATAAGTTTTTATATTTTATCATTTTTATTGCTAATCATGTGTAATTTATCATATTAACTAATCAGGTATAAAAAGTAAACGATTACTAAGTGAGATTTGGATTACGAACGGTGCTTTCGCGTACGCGCCGGAGCCATGTACTTCAATCAATAGGTACGCGCGCGCGATGTGTATAAACGCGTCAAAACATACCTGATAACCGAATTGATGCCGTTCGATAAAAGCTCTTTCAAAATTAATACGAGACACACTCGGCCGTAAAACGTCCTTCTTTATTATGCAAGAATTTTTATACACCGAGCAACGAGAGAATCAACGTATAACCAAGAATAAAAAGTCAGGATTCGAATTCGATTGTGCTATATGAGCCGGGTGACACAGGTGGCTGGCGGGACTTCGGGTCGACATTCGACATTCGAGGTGTCGCCTAACTGCACATTTTTTATTACTCGGAGAAAGATATTCGACGGGTAATTCGAGTTGAAAAATTTTAAATTTTTAAAGTTGCAAATACAAACAATTGGTAGGAATTTGAATTCGTTTAGACACTCACTGTAAGCAGGGACCTAGATCCTATAATATTTCTGACCACAATTTGGAATTCCATATCTGAAGTAAGTTATTTTTGTTATTCTGTTATTCAAATGTAAGTCAAATCAGACGTATTAAATATTAATTATTAATGATATAAATTTGTTTATAAGAACAAATATTCATATTTTTAACTTAACCTTATTTATCAACTTTACAACTATATCCATAATTTACATTTGTTTACGAAATTTTCAATTTTACCTTATTCAGGTATAAGTAGTCATAATAATGTTTCATAAAATTATCAAAAAATTAAAAGTAATTAAAACAATGACTAGGAATACCGATGAAACTAATACTAGCTGATCTAGCAAACTATTTCTAAAAAAATTCTAGAAAATCTAAACCGACTATTATGGAATAAAGATTTATGGTAGGAGGTTGAAAATTCAATGTTTTATGTATTTATCAATTCCACAATATGCAAAACCCCTAATATAAAGAAAATTTGTCGAAAACCCCTTGATATTAATAAATCGTTTTTTGAAATAAAATTGAAGCTTTCCTTTAAGCTCGTTTCTATGAGCCTATAATTACAAATAATAAAAATGTAAAATAGAAAATATTGGTCCTAGAACAAAAAAATCTTAAGGGTGGCCAACTCTTACCACTTAAAAGCATAAAAAGTAGATATTCTGCGATTATCATTATCAGTCATACTGAAAGTGATTATAAATTTTATAAAAATCGGTTTAGCTGTTTCGGAATAGTATTGCCACTAACATCGTGACACGAAAATTATCTGGCAACCTGATATCGTGCAGCAGCTATGTCGATTTCAGTGGGCTCGTTTTTTTTTTTTTAGACATATTAGCCCCACACAGCCCACACGGTTCCGACGCCACTGTATATATATATATATATATATATATATATATATATATATATATATATATTATATATTATATATATGTGTGTGTTTGTGTATAGATATGCTCTCATATATATGATTTAATAAAAGATTAGAGAAAAGAAAGATATTATAAATCTTAATAGCAAAACTAAAGTAATATATAAACATCTAACTGCGACATGCATTATTAAAAACCACTTTGAAATCCGGAACAAATACAACAATATATAAAAAAATATTTTTTCCATCGACCTATTTATATGACGAAATCTTCTTACAAAATTCATTTGTAATTTATATTTTTCTAAATAAACACTAAAAGTATTCCAAAATATGCAATACCTATAAAATAGATACTCAGTTGTTATTAAATAATTTGATTGATTTGTTGCCATATCACGTAATTGAAATTTTAGTAATATTCTCAATGTGATTAAATTAACAATAATTTATGCATATTCAACTTTCTTGCATATAATTGGATTTTATAGCTTTTTTATATAGAATAAATCATGTGCAATTGCAAATTGTGGAAATGATTTATGCATTTAACTAAATAAAATTGTTACTAAAATAGATATTAATAATTTAGTACACGATAAATTTAAATATCAACATCCATTTATCTGGAGTCTTACGAAAGCAACAAAGAAACCAAATTTCTCCGTAGGAAACCTCCTCGGTAGCATCTTAAACGATTTAATTACCATCTTAATTAATCACATCGTACAAATTGAAATATAATTCTTATTTATTCATCTCTCGTTTTATAATGATGTTTGTGTGCTCATAAAATATTGCCCAGCGTGAATTGCTTGAGCACATACATTCGGATTCCTTAAGAATTTGTGTTTAAGCATTTTCTATATTAACACTTCGTATGAAACTGACTGCTTCGTTGATTATTTATTTAATTTCGAATTTAACTCGAATTCTGGGCTGCTGCCCGTTGTTGAACGTTATTTTTTAATTCCTCATAAAATCATAACTGTGGGGTTATGATCTTATGTGATAATTGGAGAAGAATAAGGAGTAATTTGTAAAGTATATAAATATTTTGGGAAGTGGTGAGTGTGATGAGCTGAGTTGTAAGCAAAAAAAATAATATTGAAGCCAACAAAGTTTTATTAAAAAATTATGTCAGTTTTTAAATCAGATCTTAGCTAAGTCTTAGCACCTAGTACATATAAACTAATATAATATATGCACTTATGTAAAACTTTATATTTTCATAATTTATGTAACGTATGATTTATTAAAATAGCTTTCATTATAAATGGACCGAAATATTACGACTTTAGTTCTAAACAACATTGGATTGTTATTATATTTCGAAATGCTAGACATAAAATTGATCTGAT
This sequence comes from Ctenocephalides felis, assembly GCF_003426905.1. Classification (NCBI taxonomy): domain Eukaryota; kingdom Metazoa; phylum Arthropoda; class Insecta; order Siphonaptera; family Pulicidae; genus Ctenocephalides; species Ctenocephalides felis. The sequence goes on along the minus strand of NW_020536999.1, from coordinate 27,923,759 downwards.
TGATACTTTATGCTAATGATAAATTTTAACGACTCGGCATGTCAATTACCGTGTTTGTTCGCCAAGTCGATCAGAAGAAATCGGAACCTGTTTCTTTGATAAAAATAGAGACACTTTGCAAATACCCTTGATTTGTTATAATTGATTAATTAATAGATCAGAATATTGAATGGAATAAACAATTATCAAGGGCGGAATTGATATTATGGGAAAACCAATTCAAGGGTCTATCGTAAATAAGTGAAGAACGTGAGATAAAGTAGATTTCATAGTTGTACATCTATCTAATTGATTCATATTAATGACCGTAAAATTCAACTATAGTTTACTGGTTTATTAAATCTTAAAAATTTTCCTTGACAAACTCTAAAAAGATTTATCGAAGAAAATATAGCTAGTAAAGCAAAAAATTTTGAATTATTATTTAAATATATTCTATATGTAAAAAATGCGTAAATATATAATTATTTATTTTGATGTAGATTAATTCTTGAAATTCTCCGTGAACTTTTTACAGTTCAAATTGTTTCATGTTTTTGTGCATAATCTCCTAGAAGATTCTTGACTGGGAGGACCTATTATATATAAATTATGTGGTTTTACTTTTTTATATTATTATTAATATCTGCTCATTATTTTATCTAAAAGATTGCAGAATAAATTGAATAGACAGATTTTTTTTTATTTAATCATAAACTTCTTTTAGATCAAATTCTTGTAGGTACGTGTTGAAAATAAATCAATCTCACCATTTACTCTTCTACCTCAACGATACCATGCCAATTACAAAAATATTATTAAAATTGATTGAAACATGTCAAAAAAATATTTCTTGATCTCGTTAAAAGATAAAGCTTAACGAACTGCGATTATATAACAATGATTTACCGTGTTTTCCGATTTTATTTTTGCAAAACTGCAGAAAGTGCATATTTGCACTTTGGATAGGGGTCACGCGGTCCCGGGCCATAAAAATATTTAAGATGTAATTTGATGCCCGGAATGGAAATTGTATCTCTCATTTTATCGTATCTGAGATTAACTTTTTGTTTAAGTTAGGCAACATAACTGTTTATCGCATAATACGAATTGTGTAATGATATCGAGGGTTCTGGACCCGGAGGATAAAAGATACACCTATTACAGGTGTTCTGTGTAAGCATAAAAAGAATAATTTTTCGATAAGGACTCTCGTTGATTAAGTAACAGATAAGTGCATTTTTTTGTAAATGTTTTTGCCAAAAACCCTGGACCAATTTTTTTCGAGTTGGAATTTACTGTGCAGTTTTTAGTGAAAATCAAGTTATTTCAGGAAGTTTATGCACTTGCCTTAACCCTTCGAATTCTACTTGCACCTAGTTTTCTACAAAGCAAAGTATTCTCTGATAATTTGATAAATATTTGAGAAATATTTAAGTATGAAATATATTATATGGTTATTGACGAGAAACATAAATAAATATTGTATGTCAAGTTATCCTTTTACTACCTCGTTTTGCAACCGAACACTTATTGTTCGCACTTGAGTCGCATTCTTTGCTCAAATGTCTTTTGAAATGTCTTTGTACTCGTAACTACAAGAAATTTTGACAAAATATTATATTGACATGGAAATGTATCAATGCGATTATTTTTATAATAACAAAAAATGCATATAAAAGACCATGGCACGATGTTGACTGTACTTGTCAACATTTTTTTGCTATCTACTTTTCAACTCTATTAATTAATCCAATTCAGAGCACTTTCATCGCATGTGATAAAAATAAAATAAAATAAGAAATAAACTTATTATTCCAGTTATGTCCTGAGTTATACAACTACAGAATCGAAGTTGATTATATTACGATCTAGCTGATGATGTAAGTTTAGACATTTATATTTATTAAACACATTTTATAATCTCGATTTAATTTTGATATCTCGCGATGCAATAGAGCAATAAAATATATACTTGTTAATAGAGACATAAATTGTAAAAGTTGATAGTAAAAACATTGGAATTTAATACATTAGGGATTAAAGTTGCATTCGTGTTAATACTCTCTGCAACTTGTAATATGTTGTTTGATGGACTCTTTGATGTATGATTTATTGAATAATCCTCAATTTCAGAAATTAATCTTGACTAAAAGTAGAAGTTTCCGAGTGCCGGACACCTAAGGTTATTTATAAATAAAACAAAAAATATTTTACGAAATGTTTATTAAATTATGACTTATGTTAGATAATAAAGCTAGAAATCAAACTAAATTAACAAAAACGCAACCTTTGCTAAAAAATAATTAATACTATCATCAAACTTTGGTGACAAAAAATATCACACACTCTTTAGTGTCCGGCGCTAAGGGACGACTTAGTGTCCGGTGCTAAGGGACAGGCATGTTCGTGAATTTGGTGATACCCACTAAAATTGTTTAAAATATCTAATAATATTCTACCATTTTACGGATAACAATCAAGTACTACTTTTATCTTCGAATGCCACTCAAATGTAAATGCATAAATATACTGAAAGTACTTCCATTAATATTTAGGTGGCGCCGTGATTTTGCGCCTAAAACAGCAAAGGGTTTCTCCCGCCGTGGCCGTGTGCGTCACAGGTGAGTCTTGGCGCGTGATCCTGCACCTGTGTGCCCCCCGCGTCCCTTTCACTTGTATTTTGAAATAAAAAGATTTATACTCGCTTAAATAATACTTGTTAAATAGAGTGTCCGGCGGTAGGTGCCGCCCGACGTTACGGGACTTCCCCCTATTATATATTATATTATATTATATTGATTTTTCACAATGTGTGATATTTCTTTTATAATTTGATTTTCTTCCAGCAGTCAAAATATTATGACCAAAATGCATACTAACAACAGAATAGGTATTACAAATTAAAAAAAATAATTTGCTATTGTTAAAGTAAACTACGGGACCTTATATTTTCACATTAAAGTTTGAAGAATGTTAATCATAACCAAGAAAGATATAACGTAGCCTTTTATTTGAGTTATTGTAATATCTGTAAATAAATATAGTATCAACAAAATATCAGCCATTTAAATTTGAGTACAAAATTTTTATGCAGTACTTACAGAAATAACATTTTTTAGTAGTTGCAATACTAATAAAGGAGAAACTCGAAATTTTCTGTAATAAGTTTTCTAATAATTCATTAAAATTTAAAACTAAAAAATGTAGCTTTAGAACCTTCTTTTAATTTTATATACAGAAGTTTGAAAAACTATCACTGCAATTTAAAATCATGAACTTTTATTTTAGTATCTATAAATTCGAGAAACAGATAGATAAACAACGTAACATAACTTTAATAAAGTTCAGCAAACACTAAATATATTTTAGCACATGCAAAATGAACAGTTTTATGTTCATATTATTTCCTCATCGCAGTTTCACAATTGATTACACGAAATGATATATGTGAAGCCTCACAAAAATTTCTTTCACGCTTATTAAGATATTTTGGTACGAACCTAATCGCAAACAATATATACAATAGACAAAATTTTAATTATATTATCCGCTTGCATATTTACCAAAATAACGCGTAAATAAAATAATTCCAATTCTATTTCGTAAGCTGCGCGTCTTGTCGAATTCAATAGGTATTCATCCTATTGACAAGTGATCAATTGAAAACAAAATTTACATACGTAAACTGCAATCACAAACAAAATGGTAATAAGATAGTTAGAGATTCAGAATAAATCTATTTTTTCGTGCATTCCATGTACAAAAGCGTGTAACGACGGTAGCCGTGTCGCGTAGTGTTGTGGAATGACATATATACATGGAGTTGGACAGGTAAAAACAGGTTGAAAGACATAACTAATTACGATTTTAAACATTTGGCTATATATCAAATCGCAGGCTGGCAGAAGTTGAGCGCCGGGACAATCTACTTATGCATGCGAGAACGCAATCCATCTGAGCACCCGTCGATACGCAATGTACATATTTCAGCCAAAATAAATAAAAATAGGATTAAATCAGGATAAAATAGTGCGAGATTTGTAGGTGACTACTAATGAGAATAACAAATTAGGTGATCAAAGAAAAATGCAGATTTTGGACGACTTGCAAGAGAAAAATATACAAGTAAATTCAAGCATGGAAGCAGACAGGAGTTTAAGGAATAAAAAAGACCTATTAACAAGGGAAGGAAGATAATTAAAATTAAATGTGGAGCTTTTAAATTAAAAAACTGATTTTTATAAAACATATCGATAACTACAGGTTTAAGCAACTAATTCAAATATAAAAATAATACAATCTAAAATTTTAAGATGCATTGAGAACGCACCCTAGTATATTACGAATGACACTCTGCATAAAGACTTGAAATTAAAAACTATTAATGAAGTAATCAAAGGAAGAAGCAAAAAATACCACAAAACATTACCAGGTCACCCAAACAAATATTTTTAAGTGAGTAATCTCCTACTATGAGATTGAAAAAAAAATGGCCATACGATCTTAAATAAAATGTCAGAAAATAAAAAAATAGATCTCTTAGGAGATAAACTTTGTAAATGCATTTACATCTGGCATATTGTCTTCAAAAATTATATTATTTTGTTCGGCAATAAATCTATGCAAAAAAACATATTGATGTCGTGTGCAAAATCAGTCTTATGATTCAAAAGCTCCACATTTAATTTTAATCCTGTAATAATAATAATCTGTGAAGGAAGTTTTAAGGATATACTATAGATGGGTAAAAGTATGTATAACACACACACATCAATTTTTAGTCTTTAATAAAATAAAAAAAAAAATAGATAGAATTGAAGTACTAAAAGAGTCGTAGATATATATATATCCATTTAAAATTTTAATAAAAAAAAAAGACAAATATTACAAATTAAAGTATGTGTGCTATATTTTCTCCCATCTATCCTTAAGACAAACTATCCTGTACAGAAATTCCACGGTCATATAAAGTTATTTATAAAAAAATTATATTGATCATCTGCAAATTGGTTTTTATTCCACATACCAATCAGAAAAAATACTAAAATTTTAAAGCAGTTTGTGATTTTTATGGTAAATATGTGGCAATATGATATTAACATTTTGAAATATTTGTTTCTTTTTCAGTGTGACTGTATTAAAGTTTTTTTTACTTGTTGATTTTTTTACTGTTTTTTGGCAAAGGAATTTTAGCAAAAGTTGTGATAATTTTAATTATCAGCAAATAAAATGTTAAAATTTAACACAATTATTTCAAATATATAAAATTCTTAACATAAGTGTTTCCATGAAAGATAAGTAGGTAAAGTTATAGAAATAAAAAATTAACAATAAACAAAAATTTGTTTACAATACAATTCAAAGTTAATTAAAAATCAAGTATTGCAACTTGCGTCATATGAATATAATTATCAAATAAATCCTTTGATATGGTTTAATGAATAATTGGTAAAATTAATAAATCACCTGGACAAAAAACATGGAGAGTTTGAACAAATTTTGCGAGAACAGATACAGGAAAATTGATGCATGGAAACAGTAGTTTGAGAAATAAAAATAAAAACAACATTTGGAAAATGGTAAAAATGAAATATTTATATACTTCATATTCCAAGATTATCTTAAATATTCTTTTATATCCCACCTAATATTTAAGATTTACATTAACACAATTATTTTCATACTATATTCTTTTTTTGATACTACCCTAATGTAATGAAGATGATACTATCATTATTCAAACAATTTGTAATGTATTATTATAAATAATTTTTAATTCATTGTCAATTGTATAACTATTTTATCAAAAGACTTGAAGATGACTATATCATATCAAGGTAGCCGAATAATTTTGGTAAAATAATCAAGGCATTTGTAACTTTAACAAAAATTCGTACAAAATCAGACGTAAAAGAATAAGCTTCATACATGTGCCTAACTCAGCTCGGAAGATTCAATTTATCCATATAGCAATGATTTTATTAATACTCACAATTCAATATGTAACAATAAATATTGAATTTTACAGCATGTGAATGGAATATACATATAAATTTCCATCATAAGTATTATATCGATAAATATAATTTTAACAATGGCAATCGGTACAGAAATAACGAGAAACACACGCAGTTATCAAAATAGATAGGATAGTACAACTTTCTAGTATTGAATTTATAGACTAATAAATATTGCAAGCAGAACACTACACGGCGAAGATAACAGACTACGAACAAGGCAAATATCTTTCCGTTACCTTATGCAAACGAAACTGAGCATCTGAAATACGACTTTTCAAAGAACATCCTTACTACAAGAACTGTATAAATATAATTTCATTTTTCCCATTAACACCACAATAGCCTTTTCTACTAATGATAAAACATATATAAAATTTTTGTGCATTTTTTACAAAAATGTAACATTAAAATATAGTTATTGAGTATTAGTTATTAAGGTTTTATGAGTTAAGTCATATTCTTATGTAGTAAACAATTTGTAATCTCTGGAATTTATAAATTTGTAAAATATTATTTATGTAATAAGAGGCTAAATGACCACACGGTCAAATGCCATTAATAAAATAAAAAAAAATCGACTTTTGGTGTTGGACAAACAGACCGATTTTTATGGAAAATTTATTGGTATAGCATGGTAGCACGCTATAAAAAAATTAACAATATTAGCCTAATGGGTAAAATATCATTAAAATGAGTAACACAATTTCGAACGAATTTCGCGAGAAAATATACAGGAAAATTGATGCATGGTAGCAGTAGTTTTAGGAATAAAAATATGGCTTGTGAAAAATTTAGTTTCATTTAACCTACGATCAAGGATTTGTAATTTGTTCTAGGCGATTAAAACAAACACGGTTTGCACATCCCAATGTTTGAAAATTCGAACTATAATGGCTATATTACGTTAAGTTCTGTAACCAGTTCCCCGGCACAATCTTTGAATAATAATGACCAGAGCTGGTAAATAATGAAATCAATAAAAGATTAGCATCTTCCCCTATCAGAAATATTTATTTGAAACGGCAAACGTTTCGTAATCAGTCGGCCAGTCGTCGTAAGTGCAGGAGAAAGTCAATTGCTATAGGTCAATAGCGTGAGCGCAGTTTAGCTATGGGCAAAATATGAGATCAAGAAGTGCTTATGAAACTAAACACTAAATAATTCTCTTTATTGCATCCAGGCAGATAAAGGATTCCTATTGTTTAGGATAGCGGTCACAGTTTTGCAGAAGACTGAACGTCGGATTCGAAATGTGTAGCGGAGCTGACTTTCTCTCGATAAAAGTTAGAATATTTTACGGATGCAAAGTAGGGAAGATGGCCCAAAGCGGATAATATAGTATTTATTAATATACATACATATTTATATATTCTGTGCTCCGAATAAGAGAACCAAATAACAATAAAGATTATAATTTATTATCAACATTCCGGAACAAGGACTTTACAACTTTAAGTTGACGCAGTAATGAATTGAGTTCAGCGAAGCTCGTGAGCTTTATAATTATATCCAAATTCGTTAAATCATTTGTTCGTATACGAATCACTTAGAATTTTACTTATTATTGATCTTATTTTAATATTTATTTCGCCCATTTATGCACCTCCCTCATTGTTAGAAATGAGGAATAAAAGGTTAAGTAGCATATATGTAATTTTTTATTCCTCAAACTACTGCTTCTATGCATCAATTTTCCTGTGTCTTTTCTCTCGAAATTCGTTCAAAATATTCATTTTCCCTATTCAGGTCATTTGTTAATTTTATTAATTATTTATTAAACCATATCATAAGATTTATATGATGATTATATTTATGTAATGCTAGATTTAACCACTGAATTTTAATAAACTTTGAATTGTATTGTAAACGTATTTTTTTTTCATTTCCTTATATTTGCAATCTGCTCGGTACGGCAATCAGTAATTTTTTTGACAAATGTGTAAATATAAGATTTTAAAATGCTATCTGGTGGTAGACATTTTAGCCCAAAAACTATGCCCAGTAGGTCGACGGATTTTTAAAAAATTAAGTGTGTTAAAGCGAAAGAAGATGCATAATTGATATCATTTTATTGGATTTGATTAGAATGGAATTCTGCTAATATTGCTTGTTGACTAATATTTAAAATTATTTTCTATCTGCATTGTGCTCATATTGAAAATTGCAGAATGAAAAGCCCAAAATTCTTCTTGACGTGTATTATATTTTAAAATATTTACAATGTCGTGAGTATTGCGGCACTCGATCGTTAAGGGGGTATTCTAGTGTAGAAATTAAAAAAACGATTTTTTTTATTTCATATATTCAAAGTTTAACTATCTACGAATATGAGTTCGAGGAGGTTTTTACAAATTTGAATTATTTTCGGAGATATAGGCATTTTACTGACTCGGTCTCCATACTGGTTTTGCTTTACGCAAAACTTTAAATGCGTTTTTCTCAAAACAGACTTTTTCAGTACTGTTGACACGATTTCTCGAGTTTTAATCTTGAAATGTTCAGACAGTCTTGTTTATAGACATATCTATAGCCCGAACTAGGATTATCCCCAAATTCCAATTTCTACTATTTTTAAAAAATTCGAGAAACTCAAAAAAAAAACAGTAAAAAAAACTTTTTTCAAACAGTCGCCAATTTGTAAAAAAAAAATTCTTACTCGTCGCTAGTTCGGGCGATTGCGACATCATTGCAGAAAATCTTTAAGAATCTTTTTATTTTTTGCATTTCCGATGGCTAGGAAAGCTGAAATCATGTCAAGACTGAGGTGCCAATTTTTTGAGACCACCCACTTCATCAGCTGCCAGTTTTCCAATTTTCAACTTTTTTATTTTTTAATTTTTGTTTTGTATTTTAATAATATTAATGAACAAGTGGTAAAAAAATGGATAGTAAAAATATTCATTGCTTTCTTTTACCACACTTTAAAAATGACCTAGAATTCATCGCTCTACACCAGAAAACCCCCTTAAGGGATAGAAATTTATAAAATAGTAATGATAACTTTACTTTACTTTATGTTATTTATTAATTCTAAAGGGTTAATTGTTTTGCTCACAGTGTTCTGTGTATATTTGATGAGAACAAATCGTCGCCTAATTATTATAAACGATTTAATAGTATTTATCTACATGTATGAAATCAAAACGAGGGCAAGCTGGTAAAAGTATTAACTAATTCACTTTATCGCTTCAAATAATAATTTGTTGTTAATATTTATACTAAAAATGTGTTACAGTGTCACTATTTTTTACCTTGTGTCTATTGAAAGTGACTTTTGATTTTATGACTTGTTAGAATAGAAAAAATATCGATATGTAACACATGTCCGAGTCACGGTTTTGTTCGTCGGCCTTGTAACCGCGTCCGATCGATGATCGATACGATTTAAATTGGAAGTTCAGTTCAGCGAGAGATTGTGTGACGAACGCGGCCGAAGGAAATTCCGTTTTTGCACTTGACGATTGCTAAATTTTAATTGCGCATTTAATAGAGAAAAAATGAACGAAATATGATTTATTGACTCAAATAAACAGACAAAGACACACACATTATATATATATATATATATATATATATATATATATCCATATATTTTAGATGTCTTACTTACTTATCTCTTTTTGGCAACATTCACGATTATCTATAGTAATCAGAACTTGCAATACATACCTGAAACAAAAGATAATATTAAAAGACACTATTTAAATTAATGAGCATTCAAAAAATTAAAAATTGATTAATTAAATTAATAAAGTAACAAACTGACTAATGTTGACTGATTTAGCTAATGCTGATATAAAAATATTGAATTTACTATATAAAATATGATCCAATGCATATACCTCCACATCATTGCCATTACTGGTTTGAATGAGGTTTTTATTTTTAAAATTTTTTAATAATAAAATTACCAAGTATTTTATTATTTTGCAATCCGGATTAAATGCACCAACTTTTTTCTGATACTACACACTTTATTACTTTTTTTTTTGAAGTCAACCGATTCAAAAAATATTTAAAATCATAGTTCAACAAAAAGTCTTATACTTGAAAACTTAGTGCAATCGTGTTATTTATCACACAGTGTCCCACAAAGTTATTCAGGGTCACGGTTCAAAAATTTAAATAAATAAAATTAATAAAAATTAATCACAATAATCGAAAACTGTATGTTGCACTTAAAAGCTCATAATTTTCAAACAACGTGAGATTTTTTTTTCAATTCTTTTTAGAACATTTAAAGTCAATTCTATCACCCCCTTTTGGCTTGACGTTAAGTTCTATGACACCCGGTATGTATATATATATATATATATATATATATATATATATATATATATATGAGATTTTATTCCATGTTATTCGCCAATGCGTCGAAATAAGATATATATATTTATTTATTTAAATTTGTACAGTTTTGAGAAGAACATGTGTTATTATTAAGTAGGGCAAATTGAGTTCATCCTGAATCAAAGTACCTTTCATAACATAAAATATAAATTTTTTTATTACAATGTTAGTTTTCCTAATTTATTTATTTAGTGTGACATTATATTCTCGAGGAACGACAATTCTAAATAATCACTATATTTTGTTTCGACACTTTGGTTGTTAAATAATTCATTTAATTAATTAAGAAGACCATATATTTGTGAATTAATCAACTATTTGTACTAAAATTTAAATAAATAATATAGAATAATAATTCGTCTCAAATAGTACCTAAACTCATTGTAATACAAATAGAGAGAACTTAAAGCTTTCGGAGACTTCAACAACGCGTTAGACGACAAACTCGCAATCGTAAGAAAAAGCTCAATTGTAAGAACATCTATATATTTTTTTTTTTTATTGGCAACATCTATATTGAAATATTAACAATAATAATATGAAATTGTACTTGCATGTATGTATATATTGTACACAAATATATATATATATAATATAATTTTTATTAGGAAAATATACACAAAAATTCATATAGTTTCAAAATAAATTTAGAAAATAAAAATAATATAATTATTATAATCAATATAAGTGTAATCAAAATTCAGATATTTCCTAACTGAATGAAAAATAATTTTAATTTATTGTTCCTGGTTCGATTTTTGAATCTGATTTCATTAATCATAAATAAATGATTTAATTTAAAGTATCCATAAACAAGAAATATAGAATTAATGATAAAATCTTTTAAAGATAATTGTGAAACATGATTAACGTATTGGGAAGAAACTATAATTCTGCGCGAGTAAATAAAAGTCGTGCAAGTATTCTAGCAAAACTAGTTTTCATTAAAAATTGTGTAGTTATCACTTCTATATCCGACCTTGATTTTGTAACAATACCGTCAATTCTTTGCAAACAAATAGAATTATATATATATATATATATATATATATATATATCAGTAATTTATAATTGATTGTATCTCAATATTTCTGCTTAACCGAGACGCCCGTTGACTCAACGGCATATAACCCGAGGCGATTATGTGTTTGCGTTTAATCCCAGGATTGACCTCAGCTGCGAACGTGTTAAATTATGAATAATATAAATTCATATATGAGTGTACTCTCATAATTCAATAAACATATGAATAATAACTGTAAAAACAACATCAAATTGGGAATTTAATTTAAACTGTATAAATATGTACAATTAGCGATATATCATAGTGTAAATCCATATATGAAACATATATGTTTATTTTGTGAAAATTTTATTTTTGTATTGGTGATGTTTATTTATACGTTCACTCTGCCAGATTTTTATAAAAATGTTAATGATTGCTAGATTTGTCGATATTTTGTCATGTTTGCGCAAATTTATTCAATTATAAAACTGCAATTTTTTCCAATAACTTGTATAAGGCTAAACTAAATTTTACACATGCACATGAAAATTATTTCAGGAGTCCATTCAATGTTTGTGAAAATAAGGTAATGTGAGTTATAGTAGATCAGATTTAAAAACAGACTTCTTTGGATTATTTCTAAGCCCATCACAATATCATTGATGCCTATCCTTTCATATATATTTATCAAGAATATTTAGAAACTATTAAAAATATTTTTAAGAAGTACAGATTTTTTTATATTATAATCTTAAATATACAATTTATTTGTTTTATTTTTTTATTTTTATTTTCTCTGCTTATAACAAACACATCATAATTATTTTAAAACCCCGACATGTCTAATTAGTCAATTTTATACAATTATCTATTCATAATTCATACATGCATATGCTGATAATAAGTGTCAACCAATCGAACTTTGCATTTCAATAAATCATGAGCAAAGCTTATTTAATTTTCTGTCAGTTTCAAGCGACCGTTAATATTTCAATATTTCAATAGTAATGAACCGATAAATGTTAATGAATTCATGCCCATACGGGCACATGAATAGACATTACGATATTATTATTCTTGAAGAGATTTTAGAATCGTCTGAAGGACGAATTTTGAACATGGGAAATATCTTATAAATGGGTCATATGATAAAATTTATATTAGTTATTACTTATATCTACTACTTATATAAAATACTGAGGCGCCAATTCTCCGGCGAAATAGACCGTAACATAGCGTTGTTATGGTAACGCTATGTTGCGCTTCTTTCTTTATATAAAATAGTAATAAAAACTATCAAAATGCTATGTATTTGCTGTGCAGTCAGGCATTTTAGATATAAAACCTAGAAAATGCACAAAGGTTATAAAACTATGTTATCATAACTGCATCTTTCTGATGTGCATTCTTAACACATACGTGAAGTTAGGTTCAATGTATAAAACGCCTAATCGCATAGCAAATATATATCATTTGGACAGTTTTTACTACCGTTAAGTATGAAGAAAAAAGTTGGCATAACAACGCTGTTTTAGTCCATTTTACCGGAGACTTGGCTCCTTATTGTGCATAGTTATCTAATTAAAAACAAATAATGGACTGATTTGTGTGCTGATTTTACACATAGATTTAATTTGTTTATTCCACCAAATACGGATTTATTTCAACTTCTCCCTTTTACAATTCGCCCCTGTTCCCAGATTTGAAGATACCATTTCTCGTTATTATTTCTTCTTATTTTAAGATTTTTTTCTTGAATAAATGATTGACAACGAAGAGGCTACCTGTATTGAGACAGCTGAAAAAAAATGACACTCGTGTATGGACCTCACATATCATATTAAGAATGTGTGGGCATATATACACATGATGAGGTTGGATGTATTTGTATATATAAATAATGCGGACTCGTGCTTCAGTTTATCATCATTTAGCCATCTTCTTTGCCTTGCACGCTTTGAAACATTTTTTCATGTATAATTAAACCACAAGCAAATAACTTTAATAAATGACTTTTATATGACGACTTTAAAAATCTTAGCGCAACCTGTTGCAAAACAATAACACAAATTGTTATTCTCAATTAAAACATGCGATTGCTCCATTCAATATTATGGTATCAACGCAGCAAACCAGATCTAATTTGCACTTAATTAATGTAACATTTGACAAATGCGACCATATCGCTATTTATAACGTATTAATAATGCAACATGATTTATTTGAGCTTTCCCTTCTGAGTGCAAACATTTTTGTTCGTTCGCAAATATTGAAACGTTTATTATATGATTTATTAATATTCATATCAAATACCGATGGATTTGGAACTGGTTATGGTATGGTGATAAAGGTAAATGTTTTGTTGAATGAATTACAAAGGTAGAAGTAACAGATTTCAAAATTATATTTTCATAAAGTCTAAGCTTCACTAGTGGTTACAACTATGGACTTCCCAGAGTCAGAGGTCCCAGGATGGATGCCTGTTTCGCAAAGCCTGATGTCAATCAGTAGTAACATCAGTTTTTACTTGAAAATATAGATGACTATATATTTCCAAGTAAAAATGTCCATCCCGAAAATGTTGCATCTTATAAAAAAAATCCTCAATATTGCAAAAATTGGAATATTGAATTTATCACAACCGTTTGGGTTGCCAACTATAAGAGAAGTTGTTTAGGTGATATAGCTAAATGTTTTATTGAATGAATTACAAAACTAAAAGCAACAAATTTCAAAATCATCACAATAAAATCTATGCTTTCATATAGACTAGTGATTAAAGCTGTGGACTTCGAATCAAAGGTTCCATATTGGATACCTGTTTCAGACAGACTGATGTCAATCAGTAGAGACATCAATTTTCAATTTAAAATTTAAGTGGCAATCTGTTTCAAAATGAAAATTTCATTGCCCCTTTTATCAATCAATAAATGAAAGTATCAGTATTATAGAAATTGTAATAGAGACTCATCACATAGAGATAAAAAGACTGTTTGGGTTGCTATTTATAAAAACACGTCGTTCAGGAAGTCAGAACATATGCAATGAAAATATAGTAATTAAGTAAAAAAATATAGATTATAAAGGGATACTGGGCAAATAGTATAATTGTGATTGATAAAGGTGCACATATTAGATTTTTATTGAAAACAATATTTATCTACCGTGTACTCTTCTGCATAATTCTATACACTATATAAAAATTACAATTTATTGAAACAGCACATATTTTATGGTCTTTATTTTATCCTTGTATTTCTGCTTAAAATAAATAAGAGCACGAATTTTTTTAATGGTTTTTATGTTCAAATTAAAGAGCCTATTCTGCAATAAAATAGACCAATGCTATAGTAAGGCTATGGTACATTACATTACATTATTATTGTGACATTTGTGCGTTTTTTAGGTTAGGTTATGTATCTAAAACGCCTAACTGCACAGCAACCAGATGACTTTTGACAGTATTCAGTACAATTTTGTATGAAAACTACTTAACATAGCCTTATAACATTGGTCTATTTTACGACACAATCATCTCCTAAAGTACATGCATAAGTACAAAACATATTGCCGTTTGTTAAGTTAGTTGTAAAATAAGCTTTATAGTAAATTTATTACTGCTGTTTCAACCATTTTTATTCACAACAGTATTAATAAAGGTTGTAAATGTCATTAAAGTGCTGTAACATATTTCGCAATAATGTAATATTTTGATCATAATTACGATCAAAAATCATTGAACACAAACTAGTAAATTGATTTTCAATAAAAATGATTTCATCTATCTAAATACGCATGTTAACCAGCAATGTACACTACACTATGTAGTATTTGATCAGTATGTAATATGTAAATTTCAAGTGTTCCGATATAAACCGAAGCTTTATACAGCGAAGTAAAATCGTATACATATCATTCTAAGTTGTTCAAACAAAAACTGGTCACGCATATTCATATCGTATTTATTTCTTCTGAGCTTATATTCGGCGTATTTGCATTTTTAGTGCGTGTTTGAATACATTTCTCAGCTTTCTGGCACGACTACTGTTATTCCGCGTACTACGATAGAATACGCGTTAATTACTTGTGTCAGATTTGGCGCATCCGTCTAACCTCGAAACGGCCAAGAGTCCATCTCATACACGTGCTAGGGAGAAAGGACACAAAATACGAGATTTACAACATAAAGGACAAATTCATACTCACACTAATTTAAAACAAATGTTTGAACTATCTGAAGTAAAAATTTATAGATTTTTTCTTTCACCCAAAAATCCAATTTGCTACGTTTGTTTTCTCGACGTTCTAACTTATATGTCGTTTTTGTTAGAGATTTGGTGCGAATCCATCTCATACACGTGCTACAAAGAGAAAAATGGCGAAAAATTCGATATTTAAAGTATAAAGAACAAATTCATACTCACAACTGGCGGAAAAACGTTTCACGATCTCAATACACAGTGTTTTAAACAAATGTTTTTTAACTACCCGAAGAAGAAGTTTAGTTTAAGAATTTCTATTCTTGTTTTCTAGACGTTCCAACGTATATATAGTATTCCATGAAAATTTTTACGGGTTTTAAATATTTTTTTATTCACTACTATATTTACAACGTTTCAGTTAGAGACATTTAGTAAATTTGTTAAATTTACAATTGTCAGCGGTAATAGGGACATTGTATATTATAGTGACATGTGGCAAAACAACTCAATAGTTGATTTTTCATTCGTTTTAAATAATATTTACATTATTTTCAAAATAATTATATAAACTTAACTATTTTCTCATAAATAATATTATTATTTCAATCTTTATCAAGAAAATTGAGGACAAATCAAGTGGCGATTTTCTCTTCAGTCTACTACAATAGTTTTCAATTAGTAAGGAGTTTGCTAGAAAATATTTAGGTTTTTTAATATAACACTATTTATTTTTATTAACACCATAATTCAGGTAGTTTTATAAGCGTTTTAACCATATATTATAATAAAATGTTTTGAACTAAAAATTTCAAATATTTGAACAAAACTAGAAGTGTCCAGAAAGCTAACAGTCGTATGTTAGTTAAATGCATAATTTGGTACAGTTTCTATATTTTTTCACTTTTTACTAAGAAGTGCTAAACTTGTCCATGCCATAATTTAGAGAATTGTATGAGCTTTTCAACCATATTATAAGAATACACATTTTATTATATTTGCACAAAACTGAAAAAGTGCCCGGCAAGTTACCTCTCTTTGCTGTATAAAAGGACATTCGATTGAATTTTTATATTTGATCGAAAGTGAAAAAGTTAAGTAATTCTAAATCGTTTAATACCAAAATTAAAGAAGTGTGAGTATGCATGAGGAGCTTTAATAATTTCAAAAGCCTCGTCTTTTAATGAAATTAGATAGAAATGGAATTGTATAATTTTACAAGACGATAGGCCAAAATTTTCTTTGAGAATTAGCAGAAAATTGCACATTTATTTAGTCACAACTTTGAAAATTCAAAAACTGTTTAAAATCAGTTGGAAATCGATATGATTTATTTTTGGATTTGTTATGAATAAAAATTCATTAAAATGTTTAGGTATATGAGCCGAGCTTTTAGAAAATTCACTGTGTATGTAAAAAGTACGTGTTTGTTTTCTGATCAATGATATGTAATATTTAAACCATTCTGCAAAAATAACTAATATGTTTGAATAAAAAATATTAGATGTGTAGTACAAATATAAAAGGTAACCATTGGATTTTCCTTTCGAAAAGCCACTGTTTAATGTCTATCTATATAGACAGATTGTAATTTATTCGTAAATAAAAAAAATGTTTGAAGAAATTATTTCAGTTCAAAATTTCTTTGTTTCTAAAAGTATAATATATTTTATTTATTAAATATATATATATATATATATATATATATATATATAAACATATATAAAATATTTTAGTTATTTATGGTTTTCACTGGATATTGTAGAAACAAATCTTAAATAAACTTTGAAATACAGTATAATATAACAGTACTCTCTTTACTAATAAGGCTCTTCACAAGAGTCTGAAGTAAAATATGAAAATATAAATTAATAAATTAACTACCAATTTTCATGAATTACCTAGTTTCTTAAAATATCGATCATCTAATAAATATGTCAGTTCGCGTAATAAACTAATTACATGAGTCAATTCTAGCATTTGATCAAATTCACTTCGTTATTAAATGAGTCAGAAACTAAGCTCAACATTACTGAGTCATCTCAACGATCATTATCTTTGTCATAAAAAGAACTGTACACAAACATAAAAATACACAAGAGATTTATTACATCAGATACACCTTTGACATTGCTAGAAAACCGATTCATAGAAAAATTGAGTAATTAGCTTAATTAAAAAATTAAGAAAAAATTGATTATGAAATCAAAGCCACGCGACAGTAAATATATATATATATATATATATATATATATAAATATGAGATCTGAATATAAATTAAATTTAGAAGAAAGCATATAAAAGTTTCATTTTTAATAAGCTTTGTAAACAAAGAATTCAAAGAATGATTATAAATGAGATAAAAGCCTTCAACTTCATATTGTTGATATGGAAGATTATTTTCTCTAATGTTTTGATAGTATACTTAATATTATTTATATTATCAATCTTGTGGCAGATTGCGCAAAGTTACCTTAATGTCGGTCGCGCTAAAGTTTGTTTGGAATAAAATTATTCTCAGTATACAAGTACTCGGTATGTAAATAAGGAATAGAGACTGTTAGCATTTGTGAGAATCTCATATTGACATTAGATAGGCCTATAGAAAACTGTTTTATGTTACATTCGGCATACTTATTGAAATTAACAGGTACAAATAACGTGAAATCGATAGAAACACGGGAAAACATCGGTGCGATAAATCAGCGTATGTACTCTAACAGTTTTATTTACATACTGAAAACCTAATGTGATTTGTAAATTTGTTACAGTCGGAATAATAGATGCAACATATTTGTTGTATCCTTATGTTTCAGAATTTCCGGAATAAATAGAAAAAAATGTATTATTAATATTATTATATGTTCTCAGGAAAGCAGGTTCATCTGATTGCAAGTTCAAGTCAAAAAAGTTCTAAAAGTATTTATAAGATTTTTTTAGTAATTTAAACAAAATGCTAGTTTTTTACTACATTTAGGGCTCGGAGCCAAGATGTGGAAACTCTCAAAGGAAATATAAGAAAAACAATCAAAAATTACAAACTCACTTGAAACTAGTTGAAGAATTCAAAAACTCTGAATCCGTGCTCCGCAACCATAAAACTTACTTAAACTTGCTTGTAAAATTTCAAGCAAGTATAACAATTTCAAAAAAAAAAAAATTATAGTCATATTATTTTGTATTTCTTAAGGTGCGTCCACACCTAACGAACGAACACGAACGAACATAAAAGAACGTACCAGAACGAACGGCAACAGCATAGTGTGGACGCCACGACGATCACGAACGAACATAAACAAACATGGCGAGCAATGTTCCGCAACTTGTCGGTACATCAAAGGGAATTGTTCGTTCATGTTTGAACTCGTATGTGCAGTGTGGACGTCTAAACGAACGCAAACGAACATTTTTGTTTTAATAATTTAATAATAATTTTTTCCTATAATATGGGAGACTAAAGACCCTTTTATAAAATTATTAGAAAAAAAAAACGATGCTTGGGAAAGTGTAGGCAGAACGTTTGGGATGTCAGAAGCTGCAGTAAAGAAGAAATTGCAGTCTTTACAAGTAAATATTAAACTTGTTATCATACATAGACATTCAACATATATGTTGAGGATGAGAGTTTGAAAATTGAGTATAGTTAGGCTCAAGCCTGGAATGTTCAGCTTGCTCCGAATATGAATGCTGAGGAAAGAAAACGACTCAAAATATAAATATTAAATACAAAAACTGAGTGAAATTAATTGAATAATTATTTACAGTATATTTACAAAATATACACGAACAGAAATCACACAAAAACCAGTGAAAATGCCGTATGATTAAAGCTTACATTCATATCAATAATAAAACTGACGTTTCACGGAACATCTACGAACAACGAAAATTCAAGCGCTCACTGCTCTTAAGCGCTTGTTTAAGTTCGTTTGGAATTTTCGCGTTCGTTCGTGTTCCTGTTCGTTCTTCTTTGTATTTTCTTGTTCGACATGTTCGTTCGTGTTCGTTCGTTAGGTGTGGACGCACCTTTATACAATTTCTTATACAAAAAAAAAAATCTTATACAAATGTTGTATAGTGTGTATATAATAGTTTAAAGTTTAGCCAATAAAAATAGCTCTATAATTCATTGAAAATAAAAAAATATATAACTATAAAAATTTAAAAGTTCACTCTTATATGAAAAAGGACTAAACGAAAATCTCCATAAAAAGGAATCCCTTTGTCAGTTTTTATTTTGATTTGAAAAAATAAATATTAAATATTTAATATCGATCACATTTAATAAATTACAAGAATATTAATATATTCCAATAACAAAACAAATATGAAAAAAAAAACTATGTTAATAATTGCATTTTCTTTATGGATATAAAATAAAAATAGTTGATTGCGATAAATAGTACTTCTATTTTCAGTCGAATTTAATTCCTTACACTTTGAACAAAGTAGCTTATAAAATTTATATATAAATTTATATATAAATTTATACATAAAATTTGGGTTTTATCATAAAACAAAGAGTTATTATTTTATCTATATTTGAATCAGTTTCGTACTTTTTTCAATTTTATTCCTTAAAATTGGGCATAATTCATGCAATTTGTCTTAAATTTTTTCTTAGAAACATACGTCGCTTGTTTGTTTTTTTAATCGTTCCAATATTTATTAAATCTAATTATTTATATTTTCTTTTCTGAAATTACGCAGTTTTGCTACGAGAATAATTACGCAACCAGTCAATCAGTATATTGACACTTTCATCGTCAAAAAATAAACAATCAATACGAAAGTGATTATAAACATTTATAATTATTTCATTTATGTGCGCTGATTGGAATTGCCTACTTGCGCATATTTTATTATTTAGTAATTTTAATTTGCGATAAGAGAGTTTAATAGGCGAGGAATGCAAATATTAATGATTGATATCGATTATTTATTAATATACTATGGGATAAACAGCTAGTTTTTATGTAACCAAATATTCTGTGAAATACAAGCCTGAGCAATACGAATGTGACGTTATAAATTTTTAAATAAAAGAATAGAGTACCATGGTATAAAAAAAATTAAGTTTTTTTTTTTTCAAACTAAATTGAATTATACGTATAGAAAAAAGTTCTTCTCGATTTATGTGTTTATTATTATTTACATAAATATTTGAACTTTTATCCCTGCATAATCATTAGCTGTGCAAGATGTGCTTCATAACATTTGAAGCGGCCATCAACCAATTTTCATTGTTATTTCAAGCTATTGTTTCTTGAAATTAACTCAACACAATAACTAATTTAGAATAAGGCATTTTGAACACACAATCAAGGCAAACACACCAGAGGAACACGATGAAACTGGACAGGGGAGAAGAAACATAAAAAAAAATATGAAATAAATCAAATTTCGATTTCCTCGAGTTGAAATCTGAATACATGAGTATTCGGATAGATAACATTTTTAAGGCATTAATTTTGTTATTAATTAATTAATATAATATTTGTAATATGACATTATAATTAATATTTATGAATATTATGTATGTAGTATTGATAAATAAGTCTGTAGTTTTTATAAATGAAATAAGTATCAGGTTATACGATTTTTGGTGAAAATTTTCTTTATACATTCTACTACTGTAATAATAATGTCTTGTGAATGAAAAAAGCCTTCAAAACGAATCATTTAATATTTTTGAAAAAAATGGAAGAATCAGTTTGAAGGGATTTAACATCTCTAGAGTCAAAAATCATATGTTACTTTGTTAACGACAATAACAAATATAATTTTTTTTCTAAAAGAAATATTATTAATTAAAAAATATGTCAAATTTTCAACTAAGTATTCCTGCTAAAAAAATATTTTTTTGTTAAACTTACAATGAATAATTTTTGTTTCTTATTGTGAGTGATATAAAGAGGTTTGATAGAAACATGATTTACAGGTATTTATACCTGTAGTTTCAAAAATAATCTGCTCAGAATAGTACATAAGGGATTTATTGTAGAAATGTAGTTAATTATAATCTTGGACAAATTTAATTAATTTACTCATGTTAAATAAATATTTTTATGAAAAGACTGTATACAAATATTATTAAAATCAATGAAAAAGTGTAAAATATTGTTTAAATTTTAAAGTGAGCTAATAAGTTTCTATTGTGTGTTCATATCATGTCAAAAAGCATAAAATAACTTAAATTTCAAAGTTTACGAACATATTCTATTATGTAAATTGCAAACATTGTCTCAATTTCAAATAATGGTAACAAAGCTATTATATATGTATCAGGGTGGTCCTTAATATGAACATTCTCAATTTTCTTGCTCCCAAGGGCTGGAATGGAATGGTCCAAATTAATAAAAAACAATTCTCTGAAAGTTTTAGCTTCTAATATTAACTTTTAGATAGTGCGCAATTCAATCAAACTCCATATGGAAATAGCATGGAAAAATTTTGAAAATTAAAAAAAAAATGTTAGGTATAACTTAGCGACAAATTAATTAAAGTAAAATTTTGTGTCATTTTTTATTGAAAATTCGACGCTCTGCAACATTTTTGAAATTTTTTTTTATGCTATTTCTATACAAAACTTTGATTGAATTGCTCTCTACCTAAAAGACAATATTAAGAGCTGAAATTTTCAGAGAATTGTTTTTTTTATCAATTTGGAACCATTTGATCCCTTGAGAGCAAGGAAATTCGAAAATGTCCATATTAAGGACCACCCTAATATGTATATTATATAAAAAAAAGGTTAAACATTTTTTTTAGTTGTAATTATGATGACAAATCTATATTTTACGATGAAGTGGAAAATATTGATTTTAATTTAAAGTATTCTAGCAAAACTCTAGTATACGATATAAAAAATTTTAGAACCATTTTTTTAAATTTTAAGTAACGCTAATAAAATTCAATAACTATTTATATTTTATTTAAAAATATGAAAAATTTGCAATGTAAATAATGTTAATTTTATCATTAGCAAATTACAAAAAAAAAATTTAGTTCACGTCAAAAAACATCTTTGAAATGCTGGAATTAAAAAAAAAATCTTTAGTAATATATAGTAAATATTTTTCTAATTACTTAATCATTTATTTCTACATTTTTTATTATATCAGATTAAACACAATCTGCCTCCTAGAGATGTTCAGATATTGAAATGTATTTGAAAAATATAGAAGATTTAACTGGTTGCTCATTTAAAGAATATTTACTGGGAAGCTGGAGCTTCAAAAGCTCATGGCCAAAATATACACACTTAAAAATCATCATGACTCATGTTTGCGTACAAAACGTAGATTACATATTAGTAAAAATAAATAAAATAAGTTTATCCATAAAATTATATCTCTCGATTTCCTCTTCCTTCCACCTGACCACACCTGGCAATCTAACATCCTTTAGTCCTTCTATGCATTGTGTTACGATTTACAATGTTATTGTCGGACGGAAAGAGCATTGTTCGATTTAGTCATCCCGTCAACTAACTACGGACAAATATATAATTTCGAAAGAAAAATTATTTTGTTTTTTGTGACACATAATTTGGTTATGAAGATGATCATTGTAGCGTTCGAAATCGAGCGGGGGCTCCTCTAGGGCGAGCCCCGAGTAGGTGAACCGTGTAATGCATTTAATAGTGTTTGTATTATATAAAGTTAATAAATAAATGATACAGGACGGCGATATGGATGAATGATATTCATAATAACCCTCGGATATGGTAATGTTTTTATATATACGCGATTTAGAAATATATGGGCTTAAATACCAGGATCATGAGGTTCGGGGTGAAGGTAAAAGCTCCAATTCAAGAAAAAATTCAAAGTTGAATGTGTGTGATTTTAAAATGCAATATTATTGAGATATATTGAAAAATCTTAGTTGAAAAAGCTTTTTGCTTATAAATTGTACAAATGCATTAACCATTATACTTTTGAAAGCAATTACTTCTGAATTTTTCAATTTTGTTATGAACCAATATTTTGATAATGAAATGAATGCTACTGATAATATCTGATGTAACTTTCTTTCAACAGTTACAATTATTTTTCCTTTTTCCAAATTTTTTATAATTTTTATTCCAAATTATTTTAACATTTTCCTGCCTTTTATATATTCTGATTATGATACTGCTCTTAATTATTATTTACCAGATTTGGGACTTAAATAAAATTGCGCATCGGATATTTAAGGATTTTTATACCATCAGAAGAATCTCAAGATCTATCTGAATATCATAACATTTTTTCTTCAAGTTATTGCATTACATAATACTAATGTTAGGCTTAATATTGTTGTATTTTACTGTAATGAATTCAATTAAGATAATTTATTTTCTGTAATTAATAAATTCAATTCTGTATCCGAAATATAAATATAAATAAACTAGAAAACCGAGCGAACCCGTTTCACCACCAGATGGTTTCACTTTATGTAGCATTTCGTTTGGCGATTAAAAGATGAAGAAAAAAATTGCCTGCTGTTGAAATTGAATAAAAATTTGCACAATACTCGTGATTGATTTGATGGTTTCCAATTGAAATGTTAGGAAACGAATAACTTATTTTTTCACATTTTTTGCACAATTTCACAGTGAACACAATGCCGGTTTGTCACATGAAATTAACTGAGCAGAGAACAATGAGTAGCTGTCAAACAAATGAGTAGCAGTCAAACAAAATATTAGTTTGTAGTACAAGCTAAGTATCAGAAATGACGCTGTATGTGAAAAAAGAAAAAGTGTTTTCCGCTATTAACTATCGAAACAAAAGTTCAAACTGCCTGAACAAATTGTTTAAAAATATTATCATATTTATTATTTTATATTTATAGATAATAGCTTATTTACTAAATAATCTTTTATTTATAAATATCCAAAGCACAACCAAATAATTTAATATCATAGAAATATCAATTATTATACTATCGAGTCCATAATAGTTCACCAAAAAACAATATGAAAAAATACTTATCTTAGAACTAAAAATATTAAGTTAGTTAAAACTCGCAATTTTAAGCTGTAACATTATAAAACCTACGTTTATTTACCTCTAATAATTCAATATCTATAATACGAACAAGTAATACTAATATGTTACGGACAACATGATATCAAGCATTTTATTCGAAAATATAGAAAAAAAAATCCAAGTGAAAACAGTCCTTCCTAATATTTCAAACCTATCAAACACAATTGGCTAAGTATTGGTTTGCGCCCAAAAAACGTCGTTTTTACAAACTGCCCATAGAATATTTTAGGCCTGATTTTCAAAAATTTTCAATAGTAATAAAAAAAATCTTCAAGAAAAAAAAAATAATAAAAATAAAAAAAATACAATGGGATATAATTTGATTATTATAAAAATAGACATCATAATAAAAATTAAAGATTTTTGTATATTTTACCTAAACATTCAAAATACAGCATTAAAATTTTGGAGCTAAAAAATTAACACCAAACAATTTGTTTTTTTTTTTGACAGATAAAAATTCAAAATTAGCTATACATAAAAAGTACAAAAAAAAATATATAAAAAAATTATATCATAAAGCATCATTTAAATGCATCATTTAATTATTAGTTAACATCTCAAATGCGATGATTTTATGATAAAGATTTAGAATTTGGTATTGAGAGCGCACAGACAAAAAGCTTCCACAAAGACACAGTTGGAAAGCTTTTATAAATAAGTTAAGCATATGAACAAATAATTTAAATATATATATATATATTATATATATATATGTATATATCCATATATATTATAGAGAACGGATATTGCATTGCATGGCCAATGCGCCTATTGTATGGAAGCGGAGCTTTATAATATAATAAATTTTATAATTGACCAACGCGCTAAGTGATCCGTGATATATAAATAACATCACCAGTCAACGAGGGAAATTTCAACAAGACTTTAAATATATTTATAATAGATAACGGGGCTCAAGAAAACGCAAAAAACTAAATTGCCAACCTATAATGGATATATTAAATTAAGTTCCATGTAAAAATGTAGAGAAACGGTATTAAAAGCAGGACAAGATCAGTTTGCCATCGGTTTCATAAACATTTGAATTTTTCTTACCATAGTGCGTACATTTATTGACCTCTCGCATTTTGCACATAGATAAGACCTATTAAATTATAATTCTCTCTTATAAATAGCATTAGGAAAGCGTAATCAAATGCTATTCATGATTACTAGAACCTTAGATCATATTCACATATATGAGTCCGTCCGTTTTATCAAATAACCTTGAAACTAAACATTCTAAAGAGCCCATGTACTACCACATACTTCGAACATCGTAAACCACGCAGAATATCATATCTTGATATTTATACTTGCAAGTAAGATTTACAACTAGAAATAGATACTAAAATTTTCAGATAATTTAAATTATTTGTTTGGGTGGTAGAAAGTTTAGGCAAATTGGTACCTTATATAAACAAGAAAGCTAGTGTAAAGTCTATCGTAATTGCTCTACAATAAAATCTAAGATTTTATTGCTGGATTGTGAAAACGCATTGTGAGCCCACGCTATCAAAACCAATACGAATTGCCAATAGAATGTGCCATGTGGATTATAAAAGAAAAACAAATCAAAACAGCCATTGTTATTCAAAATGTTGGGCCTCTAGGTATTCATAAAATAATATGAACTTTCTTTGTTGATATAAAAGAGCTTCTTAAAAAAATCAAACTTTCTCATTGGAGACAAGTTCCTAGTAGAAATAAATCGTAACCAGATGGGGGTGAATCGTGGCGCAATATTTGAATCTTGGG
>NW_020536999.1:27816236-27896403 GCF_003426905.1 Ctenocephalides felis | reverse complement strand
AAAACAGACTTCTTTGGATTATTTCTAAGCCCATCACAATATCATTGATGCCTATCCTTTCATATATATTTATCAAGAATATTTAGAAACTATTAAAAATATTTTTAAGAAGACCAGATTTTTTTATATTATAATCTTAAATATACAATCTTTTATTTTGTTTATTTTTATTTTCTCTGCTTGTAACAAACACATAATAATTATTTTAAAACCCCGACATGTCTAATTAGTCAATTTTATACAATTATCTATCCATAATTCATACATGCATATGCTGATAATAAGTGTCAACCAATCGAACTTTGCATTTCAATAAATCATGAGCAAAGCTTATTTAATTTTCTGTCAGTTTCAAGCGACCGTTAATATTTCAATATTTCAATAGTAATGAACCGATAAATGTTAATGAATTCATGCCCATACGGGCACATGAATAGACATTACGATATTATTATTCTTGAAGAGATTTTAGAATCGTCTGAAGGACGAATTTTGAACATGGGAAATATCTTATAAATGGGTCATATGATAAAATTTATATTAGTTATTACTTATATCTACTACTTATATAAAATACTGAGGCGCCAATTCTCCGGCGAAATAGACCGTAACATAGCGTTGTTATGGTAACGCTATGTTGCGCTTCTTTCTTTATATAAAATAGTAATAAAAACTATCAAAATGCTATGTATTTGCTGTGCAGTCAGGCATTTTAGATATAAAACCTAGAAAATGCACAAAGGTTATAAAACTATGTTATCATAACTGCATCTTTCTGATGTGCATTCTTAACACATACGTGAAGTTAGGTTCAATGTATAAAACGCCTAATCGCATAGCAAATATATATCATTTGGACAGTTTTTACTACCGTTAAGTATGAAGAAAAAAGTTGGCATAACAACGCTGTTTTAGTCCATTTTACCGGAGACTTGGCTCCTTATTGTGCATAGTTATCTAATTAAAAACAAAATTGACTGATTTGTGTGCTGATTTTACACATAGATTTAATTTGTTTATTCCACCAAATACGGATTTATTTCAACTTCTCCCTTTTACAATTCGCCCTGTTCCCAGATTTGAAGATACCATTTCTCGTTATTATTTCTTCTTATTTTAAGATTTTTTTCTTGAATAAATGATTGACAACGAAGAGGCTACCTGTATTGAGACAGCTGAAAAAAAATGACACTCGTGTATGGACCTCACATATCATATTAAGAATGTGTGGGCATATATACACATGATGAGGTTGGATGTATTTGTATATATAAATAATGCGGACTCGTGCTTCAGTTTATCATCATTTAGCCATCTTCTTTGCCTTGCACGCTTTGAAACATTTTTTCATGTATAATTAAACCACAAGCAAATAACTTTAATAAATGACTTTTATATGACGACTTTAAAAATCTTAGCGCAACCTGTTGCAAAACAATAACACAAATTGTTATTCTCAATTAAAACATGCGATTGCTCCATTCAATATTATGGTATCAACGCAGCAAACCAGATCTAATTTGCACTTAATTAATGTAACATTTGACAAATGCGACCATATCGCTATTTATAACGTATTAATAATGCAACATGATTTATTTGAGCTTTCCCTTCTGAGTGCAAACATTTTTGTTCGTTCGCAAATATTGAAACGTTTATTATATGATTTATTAATATTCATATCAAATACCGATGGATTTGGAACTGGTTATGGTATGGTGATAAAGGTAAATGTTTTGTTGAATGAATTACAAAGGTAGAAGTAACAGATTTCAAAATTATATTTTCATAAAGTCTAGCTTCACTAGTGGTTACAACTATGGACTTCCCAGAGTCAGAGGTCCCAGGATGGATGCCTGTTTCGCAAAGCCTGATGTCAATCAGTAGTAACATCAGTTTTTACTTGAAAATATAGATGACTGTATATTTCCAAGTAAAAATGTCCATCCCGAAAATGTTGCATCTTATAAAAAAATCCTCAATATTGCAAAAATTGGAATATTGAATTTATCACAACCGTTTGGGTTGCCAACTATAAGAGAAGTTGTTTAGGTGATATAGCTAAATGTTTTATTGAATGAATTACAAAACTAAAAGCAACAAATTTCAAAATCATCACAATAAAATCTATGCTTTCATATAGACTAGTGATTAAAGCTGTGGACTTCGAATCAAAGGTTCCATATTGGATACCTGTTTCAGACAGACTGATGTCAATCAGTAGAGACATCAATTTTCAATTTAAAATTTAAGTGGCAATCTGTTTCAAAATGAAAATTTCATTGCCCCTTTTATCAATCAATAAATGAAAGTATCAGTATTATAGAATTGTAATAGAGACTCATCACATAGAGATAAAAGACTGTTTGGGTTGCTATTTATAAAACAACGTCGTTCAGGAAGTCAGAACATATGCAATGAAAATTAGTAATTAAGTAAAAAAATATAGATTATGAAGGGATACTGGGCAAATAGTATAATTGTGATTGATAAAGGTGCACATATTAGATTTTTATTGAAAACAATATTTATCTACCGTGTACTCTTCTGCATAATTCTATACACTATATAAAAATTACAATTTATTGAAACAGCACATATTTTATGGTCTTTATTTTTATCTGTATTTCTGCTTAAAATAAATAAGAGCACGAATTTTTTTAATGGTTTTTATGTTCAAATTAAAGAGCCTATTCTGCAATAAAATAGACCAATGCTATAGTAAGGCTATGGTACATTACATTACATTATTATTGTGACATTTGTGCGTTTTTTAGGTTAGGTTTGTATCTAAAACGCCTAACTGCACAGCAACCAGATGACTTTTGACAGTATTCAGTACAATTTTGTATGAAAACTACTTAACATAGCCTTATAACATTGGTCTATTTTACGACACAATCATCTCCTAAAGTACATGCATAAGTACAAAACATATTGCCGTTTGTTAAGTTAGTTGTAAAATAAGCTTTATAGTAAATTTATTACTGCTGTTTCAACCATTTTTATTCACAACAGTATTAATAAAGGTTGTAAATGTCATTAAAGTGCTGTAACATATTATGAATTTCGCATATGTGTTATTTTGATCGCGCGATCAAAAATCATTGAACACAAACTAGTAAATTGATTTTCAATAAAAATGATTTCATCTATCTAAATACGCATGTTAACCAGCAATGTACACTACACTATGTAGTATTTGATCAGTATGTAATATGTAAATTTCAAGTGTTCCGATATAAACCGAAGCTTTATACAGCGAAGTAAAATCGTATACATATCATTCTAAGTTGTTCAAACAAAAACTGGTCACGCATATTCATATCGTATTATTTCTTCTGAGCTTATATTCGGTATTTTGCATTTTTAGTGCGTGTTTGAATACATTTCTCAGCTTTCTGGCACGACTACTGTTATTCCGCGTACTCCGATAGAATACGCGTTAATTACTTGTGTCAGATTTGGCGCATCCGTCTAACCTCGAAACGGCCGCGGTCCATCTCATACACGTGCTAGGGAGAAAGGACACAAAATACGAGATTTACAATATAAAGGACAAATTCATACTCACAACTGGTGAAAAAACGTTTCACGATCTCAATACACAGTGCTTTAATCAAATGTTTTTTAGCCCCTTAACTTACAATTTAGATTCGAAAATGTCGGGCCGAAGTTGTTCAAGCTGGCGCAGCGTTTGTAACTATTTTCCCTCATAATGTACGGTTTATCGCAAAAATAAAAATAAGTTTGTGTTTCATAGTTTTGTGTAAATAAATATTTTGTAATACTTGCGTTCACCAAACCGGGCCATGCCCGTAATGCGTAATATTTGCTTTTGGCCCGAAAATCGTACGCGGGCTATGCCCGTAATATTCACTTTTGGCCTAGCAATCGCGCGCGGGCTCTGCTCGTCATTTCAACTACCCAAAGAAGTTTATGAAAGTATTTTTCGCCAAAAAAAACGATTTGCTATTCTTGTTTTCTAGATTTCTTACTTATATATCGTATTCAATGAAAATTTTTACGGTTTTTAAATATATTTTTTTATTCACTACCATATTTACAACGGTTCAGTTAAGGACATTTAGTAAAATTGTATATTATAGTGACATGTTAGAAAAACAACTCAATAGTTGATTTGCCCTTCGTTCTAAATAATATGAACATTATTTTGAAGATATTATAAACTTAACTATATTTTCATATAAATAATTTCTTATAAATAATAAGTTATTTCAATCTTCATCAGAAATATTGACAGCTTTTGATAGCTTTTTCTTAAATCAATTGGGATTTTTCTCGTTTACGACGATAGTTTTCAATTAGTGTGGTATTTGCTAGTGAATATTTAGGTTTTTTAAAATAATGCTAATTATTTTTATGTGCGCCATAATTCAACCATATATAATAATTTAATGTGATAGACTAAAAAATTTCAAATGAACAAAACTATAAAAGTGTCCAGAAAGTTATCAGCTGCGATGTATGTTAGATGCATAATTTGGTAGAAATTCTATATTTAATCAATTTTTTTTGCGACTTTTCACTACGAAGTGCTAAATTTTTTTATTCCATAATTTAGAAAATTTTATGAGCTTTATACCATATATAAAAATATAACTTAGCAAAAAACAAATTTTATTATATCTGCATAAAACTAAAAAAGTGTCCGTCAAGTTATCTTTCTTTTTAGTAACATCATTTGCTTGAATTTTTATATTTGATCGGAAGTTAAAAAAGTTAAGTAATTCTAAATCGTTTAACACAAAAATTAATAAAAAAGTATGTGTATGCGTATGTGGGTTTAATAATTTCAAAAATCATTGCATTTTTGATGAAATTAGATTGGAATCGAATTGATTAATTTTGCAAAACGATAGGCCAAAATGTTCGTTAAAATTAACACAAAATTATAAATTTATATAATCGTAATTTTGTAAATTAAAAAATTGGATATGTTATGAATGAAAATTCATTATAATATTCAGGTGTATGGGCGAGCTTTTAGAAACGTCATTGTGTATGTAAAAGGAACGTGTTCGTTTTTTGATCAATAATGTATAATAATGAAATAAATTTGCGAATATAACGAACAAAATAAAAGGTATAGCCATTGAGTTTTTCTTTTGAAAAGCCACTGTTTAATGTTTTTCTATATAAACAGATTGTAATTTATATCTAAATAAAAAAATGTTTGAACCATTTATTACAGTTCAAAATTGATTAATTTATTTCTAAAATTATAATATATTTATAATCGATTAAAAACTTTAATATTTAAGGTATTTATAGTAATCACTAAATATTGTAGGAACAAATCTTAAATAAACCTTGAAATACAGTATAAAATAATAGTACTCAAAACTTACAAATGAGGTTCTTAAAAAGAGCTTGAAGTACGATATGAAAATTAAATTAATGAACGTGTTACCAATTTTCATAAATTACCTAGTTTTTAAAAATATCGATCATCTAATAAATATGTCAGATCGCGTAATAAACTAATTACATGAGTCAATTCTAGCATTTGATCAAATTCACTTCGTTATTAAATGAGTCAGAAACTAAGCTCAACATTACTGAGTCATCTCAACGATCATTATCTTTGTCATAAAAAGAACTGTACACAAACATAAAAATACACAAGAGATTTATTACATCAGATACACCTTTGACATCGCTAGAAAACCGGTTCATAGAAAAATTGAGTAATTAGCTTAATTAAAAAATTAAGAAAAAACGATTATGAAATCAAAGCCACGCGACAGTATATATATATATATATATATATATATATATATATATATATAAGGATCAACCTATATATTAAGCTATTAGATGTTAAGCTATTAGATGTATAAATTAATATATTGAAAAGCCCTAGATATCCTTACCAGCTCACTATATTTGAAAAAATATATATATAAATTAAATTTAGAAGAAAGCATATAAAAGATTCATTTTAAATAAGCTTTGTAAACAAAGTATTCAAAAAAATGATTGAAAATAAGATAAAAGCCTTCAATTTCATATTGTTGATCTTGGAAGATCATTTTCTCTAATGTTTTGATAGTATACTTAATATTATTTATATTATCAATCTTGTGGCAGATTGCGCAAAGTTACCTTAATGTCGGTCGCGCTAAAGTTTGTTTGGAATAAAATTATTCTCAGTATACAAGTACTCGGTATGTAAATAAGGAATAGAGACTGTTAGCATTTGTGAGAATCTCATATTGACATTAGATAGGCCTATAGAAAACTGTTTTATGTTACATTCGGCATACTTATTGAAATTAACAGGTACAAATAACGTGAAATCGATAGAAACACGGGAAAACATCGGTGCGATAAATCAGCGCATGTACTCTAACAGTTTTATTTACATACTGAAAACCTAATGGGATTTGTAAATTCGTTACCGTCGGAATAACACATGCAAAATATTTGTTGTATAGTAAAAAAAACATACATTTTATTTAAATCACTAATAAAAATCTTAGGCATTCTTCTAGAACGTTATGATTCAGAATGTTCTGACTAATTAGAAAAAATGTATTATTAATATTATTATATGTTCTGAGAAAAGCAGGTTCATCTGATTGCAAGTTCTAGGCAAAAAAGTTCTAGAAGAATTCCTAAGATTGTGATTTTAACAAAATGTATGTTTTTTAGGGCTATGTGCTAGGTATATAAAAACTATCAAAAGAAATATAAGAAAAATATTCAATAATTACAAATTCACTTAAAGCTTGTTGTTAGTTAAAAACTCTGGATCCTTTCCTATTAAAGCTTCATAGCAATACACAAAACTTACATCATACTTGCTTGTTGAATTTCCAAAAAAACTATAAATTACTTATTGTTATATTTATATTATTATTTTGTATTTTTATGCAAAATAAAGTTGTATAGTGAATACAAGTATAATTGAAAACAATAAAAGGGTTGGAGATTAGTCAATAAAATAAGCTCTATATTAAATTGAAGCAAAAAATAATATTAAATTACAAATTATTAAAGTAATAAATAATATAACTATAAGTAATAAAAATTTAATAAATAATAAAACACCTATCCCCTGCTTTACACGGGAATCAGGTTTCATTAAAAAACCGCGTAACTTTAAAAATTCTCTCTTATATGGAAAACGACTAAACGAAAATCCCTATTAAGAAGCATTTTTTATCAGATTTTAATATAACAAATAACAATAAAATAATAAATATTAATATATTTATTATCAAATTCATTTAATAAATAATAAGAATAATAATTTATTTCAATATTAAAACAAATAAAACTATTTTGAATATTGCATTTTCTTTATAGATAAAAGCTAAAATTAGTTTGTTGCGATTATATAGTATTTCTATTTTCAGTCTTATGCATACATAAAAAATTAGTTTTGATCATAAAACGAGGAGTTACCGTCTTATCTATTTTTGAATCAGTTTCGTATTTTTTTTATTTTATTCCTTAAAATTGGGCATAATTCATGCAATTTGTCTTAAATTTTTTCTTAGAAACATACGTCGCTTGTTTGTTTTTTTAATCGTTCCAATATTTATTAAATCTAATTATTTATATTTTCTTTTCTGAAATTACGCAGTTTGCTACGAGAATAATTACGCAACCAGTCAATCAGTATATTGACACTTTCCTCGCCAAAAAATAAACAATCAATACGAAAGTGATTATAAACATTTATAATTATTTCATTTATGTGCGCTGATTGGAATTGCCTACTTGCGCATATTTTATTATTTAGTAATTTTAATTTGCGATAAGAGAGTTTAATAGGCGAGGAATGCAAATATTAATGATTGATATCGATTATTTATAATATACTATGGGATAAACAGCTAGTTTTTATTTAACCAAATATTCTATGAAATACAAGCCTGAGCAATACGAATGTGACGTTATGAATTTTTAAATAAAAGAATAGAGAGTACCATGGTATAAAAAAAATAATATTTTTTTCAAACTAAATTGAATTATACGTATGGAAAAAAGTTCATCTCGACTTTTATTATTATTCATTCTCGTGTTTATTATTATTTACATAAATATTTGAACTTTTATTCCTGCATGATCATTAGCTGTGCAAGATCTGCTTCATAACATTTGAAGCGGCCATCAACCAATTTTCATTGTTATTTCAAGCTATTGTTTCTTGAAATTAACTCAACACAATAACTAATTTAGAATAAGGCATTTTGAACACACAATCAAGGCAAACACACCAGAGGAACACGATGAAACTGGACAGGGGAGAAGAACATAAAAAAAATATATGAAATAAATCAAATTTCGATTTCCTCGAGTTGAAATCTGAATACATGAGTATTCGGATAGATAACATTTTTAAGGCATTAATTTTGTTATTAATTAATTAATATAATATTTGTAATATGACATTATAATTAATATTTATGAATATTATGTATGTAGTATTGATAAATAAGTCTGTAGTTTTTATAAATGAAATAAGTATCAGGTTATACGATTTTTTGGTGAAAATTTTCTTTATACATTCTACTACTGTAATAATAATGTCTTGTGAATGAAAAAGCCTTCAAAACGAATCATTTAATATTTTTGAAAAAAATGGAAGAATCAGTTTGAAGGGATTTAACATCTCTAGAGTCAAAAATCATATGTTACTTTGTTAACGACAATAACAAATATAATTTTTTTTCTAAAAGAAATATTATTAATTAAAAAATATGTCAAATTTTCAACTAAGTATTCCTGCTAAAAAAATATTTTTTTGTTAAACTTACAATGAATAATTTTTGTTTCTTATTGTGAGTGATATAAAGAGGTTTGATAGAAACATGATTTACAGGTATTTATACCTGTAGTTTCAAAAATAATCTGCTCAGAATAGTACATAAGGGATTTATTGTAGAAATGTAGTTAATTATAATCTTGGACAAATTTAATTAATTTACTCATGTTAAATAAATATTTTTATGAAAAGACTGTATACAAATATTATTAAAATCAATGAAAAAGTGTAAAATATTGTTTAAATTTTAAAGTGAGCTAATAAGTTTCTATTGTGTGTTCATATCATGTCAAAAAGCATAAAATAACTTAAATTTCAAAGTTTACGAACATATTTCTATTATGTAAATTGCAAAACATTGTCTCAAATTTCAAATAATGGTAACAAAGCTATTATATATGTATCAGGGTGGTCCTTAATATGAACATTCTCAAATTTTCTTGCTCCCAAGGGCTGGAATGGTTCCAAATTAATAAAAAACAATTCTCTGAAAGTTTTAGCTTCTAATATTAACTTTTAGATAGTGCGCAATTCAATCAAACTCCATATGGAAATAGCATGGAAAAATTTTGAAAATTAAAAAAAAAATGTTAGGTATAACTTAGCGACAAATTAATTAAAAGTAAAATTTTGTGTCATTTTTTATTGAAAATTCGACGCTCTGCAACATTTTTGAAATTTTTTTTTATGCTATTTCTATACAAAACTTTGATTGAATTGCTCTCTACCTAAAAGACAATATTAAGAGCTGAAATTTTCAGAGAATTGTTTTTTTATCAATTTGGAACCATTTGATCCCTTGAGAGCAAGGAAATTCGAAAATGTCCATATTAAGGACCACCCTAATATGTATATTATATAAAAAAAGGTAAAACATTTTTTTTAGTTGTAATTATGATGACAAATCTATATTTTACGATGAAGTGGAAAATATTGATTTTAATTTAAAGTATTCTAGCAAAACTCTAGTATACGATATAAAAAATTTTAGAACCATTTTTTTAAATTTTAAGTAACGCTAATAAAATTCAATAACTATTTATATTTTATTTAAAAATATGAAAAATTTGCAATGTAAATAATGTTAATTTTATCATTAGCAAATTTACAAAAAAAAAATTTAGTTCACGTCAAAAAACATCTTTGAAATGCTGGAATTAAAAAAAAAAATCTTTAGTAATATATAGTAAATATTTTTCTAATTACTTAATCATTTATTTCTACATTTTTTATTATATCAGATTAAACACAATCTGCCTCCTAGAGATGTTCAGATATTGAAATGTATTTGAAAAATATAGAAGATTTAACTGGTTGCTCATTTAAAGAATATTTACTGGGAAGCTGGAGCTTCAAAAGCTCATGGCCAAATATACACACTTAAAAATCATCATGTACTCATGTTTGCGTACAAAACGTAGATTTACATATTAGTAAAAATAAATAAAATAAGTTTATCCATAAAATTATATCTCTCGATTTCCTCTTCCTTCCACCTGACCACACCTGGCAATCTAACATCCTTTAGTCCTTCTATGCATTGTGTTACGATTTACAATGTTATTGTCGGACGGAAAGAGCATTGTTCGATTTAGTCATCCCGTCAACTAACTACGGACAATATATTAATTTCGAAAGAAAAATTATTTTGTTTTTTGTGACACATAATTTGGTTATGAAGATGATCATTGTAGCGTTCGAAATCGAGCGGGGGCTCCTCTAGGG
Organism: Ctenocephalides felis; assembly: GCF_003426905.1. Lineage (NCBI taxonomy): Eukaryota > Metazoa > Arthropoda > Insecta > Siphonaptera > Pulicidae > Ctenocephalides > Ctenocephalides felis. The sequence goes on along the minus strand of NW_020536999.1, from coordinate 27,885,878 downwards.
CGAGCCCCGAGTAGGTGAACCGTGTAATGCATTTAATAGTGTTTGTATTATATAAAGTTAATAAATAAATGATACAGGACGGCGATATGGATGAATGATATTCATAATAACCCTCGGAATATGGTAATGTTTTTATATATACGCGATTTAGAAATATATGGGCTTAAATACCAGGATCATGAGGTTCGGGTGAAGGTAAAAGCTCCAATTCAAGAAAAAATTCAAAGTTGAATGTGTGTGATTTTAAAATGCAATATTATTGAGATATATTGATAAAATCTTAGTTGAAAAAGCTTTTTGCTTATAAATTGTACAAATGCATTAACCATTATACTTTTGAAAGCAATTACTTCTGAATTTTTCAATTTTGTTATGAACCAATATTTTGATAATGAAATGCCTACTGATAATATCTGATGTAACTTTCTTTCAACAGTTACAATTATTTTTTCCTTTTTCCAAATTTTTTATAATTTTTATTCCAAATTATTTTAACATTTTCCTGCCTTTTATATATTCTGATTATGATACTGCTCTTAATTATTATTTACCAGATTTGGGACTTAAATAAAATTGCGCATCGGATATTTAAAGGATTTTTATACCATCAGAAGAATCTCAAGATCTATCTGAATATCATAACATTTTTTCTTCAAGTTATTGCATTACATAATACTAATGTTAGGCTTAATATTGTTGTATTTTACTGTAATGAATTCAATTAAGATAATTTATTTTCTGTAATTAATAAATTCAATTCTGTATCCGAAATATAAATATAAATAAACTAGAAAACCGAGCGAACCCGTTTCACCACCAGATGGTTTCACTTTATGTAGCATTTCGTTTGGCGATTAAAAGATGAAGAAAAAAATTGCCTGCTGTTGAAATTGAATAAAAATTTGCACAATACTCGTGATTGATTTGATGGTTTCCAATTGAAATGTTAGGAAACGAATAACTTATTTTTTCACATTTTTTGCACAATTTCACAGTGAACACAATGCCGGTTTGTCACATGAAATTAACTGAGCAGAGAACAATGAGTAGCTGTCAAACAAATGAGTAGCAGTCAAACAAAAAATATTAGTTTGTAGTACAAGCTAAGTATCAGAAATGACGCTGTATGTGAAAAAAGAAAAAGTGTTTTCCGCTATCTAACTATCGAAACAAAAGTTCAAACTGCCTGAACAAATTGTTTAAAAATATTATCATATTTATTATTTTATATTTATAGATAATAGCTTATTTACTAAATAATCTTTTATTTTATAAATATCCAAAGCACAACCAAATAATTTAATATCATATAGAAATATCAATTATTATACTATCGAGTCCATAATAGTTCACCAAAAACAATATGAAAAAATACTTATTCTTAGAACTAAAATATTAAGTTAGTTAAAACTCGCAATTTTAAGCTGTAATCATTATAAAACCTACGTTTATTTACCTCTAATAATTCATATATCTATAAATACGAACAAGTAATACTAATATGTTACGGACAACATGATATCAAGCATTTTTATTCGAAAATATAGATAAAAAAAAATCCAAGTGAAAACAGTCCTTCCTAATATTTCAAACCTATCAAACACAATTGGCTAAGTATTGGTTTGCCGCCCAAAAAACGTCGTTTTTACAAACTGCCCATAGAATATTTTAGGCCTGATTTTCAAAAATTTTCAATAGTAATAAAAAAAATCTTCAAGAAAAAAAAATAATAAAAATAAAAAAAATACAATGGGATATAATTTGATTATTATATAAAAATAGACATCATAATAAAAATTAAAGCTTTTTGTATATTTTACCTAAACATTCAAAATACAGCATTAAAATTTTGGAGCTAAAAAATTAACACCAAACAATTTGTTTTTTTTTTTGGACAGATAAAAATTCAAAATTAGCTATACATAAAAAGTACAAAAAATATATAAAAAAATTATATCATAAAGCATCATTTTAAATGCATCATTTAATTATTAGTTAACATCTCAAATGCGATGATTTTATGATAAAGATTTAGAATTTGGTATTGAGAGCGCACAGACAAAAAGCTTCCACAAAGACACAGTTGGAAAGCTTTTATAAATAAGTTAAGCATATGAACAAATAATTTAAATATATATATATATATATATATATATATATGTATATATCCATATATATTATAGAGAACGGATATTGCATTGCATGGCCAATGCGCCTATTGTATGGAAGCGAGCTTTATAATATAATAAATTTTATAATTGACCAACGCGCTAAGTGATCCGTGATATATAAATAACATCACCAGTCAACGATGGGAAATTTCATTAACAAGACTTTAAATATATTTATAATAGATAACGGGGCTCAAGAAAACGCAAAAACTAAATTGCCAACCTATAATGGATATATAAATTAAGTTCCATGTAAAAATGTAGAGAAACGGTATTAAAAGCAGGACAAGATCAGTTTGCCATCGGTTTCATAAACATTTGAATTTTTCTTACCATAGTGCGTACATTTATTGACCTCTCGCATTTTGCACATAGATAAGACCTATTAAATTATAATTCTCTCTTATAAATAGCATTAGGGAAAGCGTAATCAAATGCTATTCATGATTTACTAGAACCTTAGATCATATTCACATATATGAGTCCGTCCGTTTTATCAAAATAACCTTTTGAAACTAAACATTCTAAAGAGCCCATGTACTACACATACTTCGAACATCGTAAACCACGCAGAATATCATATCTTGATATTTATACTTGCAAGTAAGATTTACCAACTAGAAATAGATACTAAAATTTTCAGATAATTTAAATTTATTTGTTTGGGTGGTAGAAAGTTTAGGCAAATTGGTACCTTATATAAACAAGAAAGCTTAGTGTAAAGTCTATCGTAATTGCTCTACAATAAAATCTAAGATTTTATTGCTGGATTGTGGAAAACGCATTGTGAGCCCACGCTATCAAAACCAATACGAATTGCCAAATAGAATGTGCCATGTGGATTATAAAAGAAAAACAAATCAAACAGCCATTGTTATTCAAAATGTTGGGCCTAGGTATTCATAAAATAATATGAACTTTATTTGATATAAAAGAGCTTAAAAAAATCAAACTTTCTCATTGGAGACAAAGTTCCTAGTAGAAATAAATCGTAACCAGATGGGGGTGAATCGTGGCGCAATATTTGAATCTTGGGAAATGGATTGGAATTTACGACATTCAAACTTAATTCACTTTCGATATAATGTTCATTAAATGTCAGTTTTTAAGAAAACTAAGAATACGATTTAAATAATTTAACAAACTTTTTGCTTGTATTGACCTAACATGGACAAAACTATTGCTTTTGACGAAAGATTTTTTTTAATTTTTTTTATTTTTATTTTCAAAAAAAATTGTTTTGAATATCGAAAAATAATTCGGATTTTAATTCTAATTTTAGCTTAAGTTCTAACTAAACATAACTTATACGCTTTAAATAAATAATTTTAACTTCGCCATTCAGTCTATAAAATACTTAAACATATTAGACGATGTTCTTTATTTCAAATCCGTATTATTAAGTTTTGATTATTTACTTTTTATAAAAGAATAATAATGCAAGTTAAATTATTTATAATAATCTATCTGAGAACGTGTAATATTCTTCGATTTCATTAAAGTACGGGAAGTTCCAGCAATTTGCCTCAAGGCTTGAAATGAACACAATTTAACAATGACTTATGAATTGATAAATAAAACTAAAATAATACTAGATTGATATAAAAAAAATTAACAGAAGTAACAAGATTGAAACTTAGAATATTTTTAAAAATACTTGGACAATGAAACAAAGCTCATAAAATTGTAAACAAAATAGTATAGACAAAAAATTGTGTTTCAACATTATGGATTTGCTTTCGGAGTCGTATTATTACTATATACGAGTTTAATAAAAATTATAGATAAATATAAACGTATATATTTTATTCTTGTTTAGAACTTCAATTATCAGAGTCAATTTCATTAATTTATTTTACATCTCTCATTCCCGTTTGAAATAATCAGAATTTCCATCCAAGTTGTGCCATGACAAAAGCTCAGCGTCGTAAATTATTCGTCAATAGACAAAAAAGGTTTGACTAGCTCTGGCCGTAGCAAATTTACGACATTCAAACTTAATTCACTTTCGATATAATGTTCATTAAATTAAACGGCTTTATAATTGAAATGTTGCATACGTCCACATAACAGTTGATACTGAAAGAATAGAATTACGGTCTGATATCAACGAGAAGTAATGCAACCAACGAGTTTGACAAGAATTCCAATTATTTTCGAATTAATTCAATTGCGGGGTATTTTTACTATCAATGCATTGAATATCTAGAAACGTGTGTGAGTTGGGAAATATATAAGCTGGGTAATGTATCGGGCGTCAGTGATGTCAACGAGAAGTTGGAATATGGTCAATACAGTGTTGGATGCATGGAACTAATCGAAAAAATGCACAATGTGTAAGTATATATATATGTGTATGTGTGTCTGTGTGTGTGTGTATTCCATTATATAATATTTAGGGCACCAACGTAAACTGTGGTCTATTTATTTAGAATTTAATTACTTGGTACATACAAATGATTGCCATAAATGTTGGAAGGTTCCATAAATCATGAAACAATAAAACTATAAGCAAGTACTAGATTATGAAACGGACATTGACTCAATTAATAAATTGATAACACAAAATTAGTTATCGTAAAATTGGCACACATTTGCTGACCTCAAAAGAATTTGTCACGGATAGTTTTATTATAAGTAATTATACTTATCAAGAATTTGAAATATGCAACGTACCTATAGCAAAACACATGAGAATATCATATCAAGATTCTCAACAATTTACAATGTGAATGTTTTATTTTAATATTTCACCATTATAATCGGTTAATAAAATTCGATCACGAGACAATAAGGAACACAATATTCTCAATAAAGTTGAAAACAACTGCAGAACACAATATACTTTCTATTCTTGCATCTACTACTCAATAAATTAATATATCAGCATTTGATATTAAAGGCTGGATTACTTATTGTTTTCAGACATTCAAACATTTGTAGCGAATCGTTTATTTCTTTGAATTCGCATTGACGATAAAACTAAAAGATCACAATCGGCATTCGAAATGGTATATCACGAACGTAGCTCCGAGAGATGAAGTTGGAAATAGATACATTTGTAGATGAGTTAAATCAAATTCGATTGGAACTTGGAAATATGAATTTATATTTGAAATTTTTAGTTTAATAATACTTTCCCGTTCTTATATACTAGACTAAATACAGTTCATTAACTTCCCAAAGAGAAAATTTTATGTCGAAAGATATTGGTTGGGAATCGTGCTGATTAGTTTTTGGTAAAGTTTGGCCGAGCCGTTTTCTTTCTTACTAATAAAGTGTTAAACAAAATTTTTAGTCGATTTTCATGATTTTATTCTTGACGGTGGATACCATAGTCTTATAGATCATACTAAAATATTAGGTTGTCAAATATCTCCCTTCCGCCTTTTTGTATTATAAACCAAGAGCAAAAAAGCGGAAGGGAGATATTTGACAACCTATAATACAACGGTCCTACGACAACTCGTTTAGCTTTAAAAATTCGTCAAAGTTTGCAAAAATTAATATCGTTTTTTTGGCCTTTGTCAAAATTAGACCTTTGATTGACATTTTCTCAAAAACGCCTGAACCGATTTCAGAAATTTAAAAGCCATTTTATGTATCTCAATGTATCGATTTTAAAAATTCGATAACTGTTCGAAAAATATTAGTTGGGAATGATACTGATTAGTTTTAGGTGAAAATCTACCGAGCCGTTTTCTTGTAATTAACTGTTGAAAAAAAAATTAAGCCGATTTTTATGGAACTTTTTTTGGCGATATCACGATCTTATAGAACTTACTGAAAATTTACGCCCTTACTACTAGTAGTTTAATTTTTCAAATTCATCAAAGTTTGAGAAAATGAGTAGTTTTTTTGACGTTGGTTAAAATTAAAATTAGACGATTCACTTGGTATAACGATAGAGTACTTGGTCTTATTGAGCATACTAAACCATTAAAGTCCTACGGAAACTGGTTCAATTATAAAAATTGTTGATTTTTGAAAATTTGCTCTTAGAAAATATTCCGAGTTAACTTGTTTGTTCGTTTTCATATTTTAATCACTCATAAATTAATTTTTTGTTCATTGATTAACTCGATTATTTAAACATATCGGGAAGTTCATGTAACTTGCCTCAAGACAAAATACCAATACCAACTAGTTTTTTTAATGCAATATTATTTTATACTCTACCAAATTTGTTTATAAATCTATTACACGTTCTGTAAAATCCTCAAACATTTATGAACAAGTATTAACCTTCTAGTTTGAGAACTGCGCCACCGTTTTCACGGCTCGTTGCCTGTACATGTCGGTGTAATAATTGTGTAATGTGTAAACGGGCGCGTAATAGCGTAATGCATCGTAAATTAATGAAAAGATCATATCTTTTTACATGGGGAGGACCCATGAGTAATGGAAAGAGCCTCATATGAAAGGGGATACGCCGGCACTAGATGGAAATGAAATACATATTGGGCCTGAATTGAAAAAGGAGATACTAATTTAATTAAATACAAATGATACAAATTAACTAATATATGATAATATGTAGCATAATATAAGAATTTAAACATATGACCATGATTAAAAAATATAGCTCAAAAGAATAATTTTTATTGGTTAACCAATTTAGGATATGATACTGAGAAGAATAAGTTCAATAAAGCAATTTTTATTGCTTAGCATCTAATTATTTACATAATAAGCAACATTTATTACAGCAGTAAATTATGATTCATTCCAGAACAATAAAAGTAATTGATGAGCGATTATAGAATGCTTTTGAAGGCAATTTAATGTAACGCACTGCTGGTCTTCAACAATAGATATCATTTCAAATGGGTGTAAGTTTCAGAGTCATCGAAGTGTAGGCAATACGATAATAATGTAAATAATAACTATGGAAAATGATGGAATTATAAATGACTGTCATAGAAAAAATCCTCTCAAAAGTTTGGACACGGGATGATATTTAAACGTAATAATTGTACTAATAATATACATATATATAATATAGTGTTAAATAGATAGGTTGTCAAATATCTCCCTTCCGCCTTTTTGTATTATAAACCAAGAGCAAAAAAGCGGAAAGGAGATATTTGACAACCTAATACTATAATCAAATTTTGAATCGATTTCAAGAATTTAAAATCTTTTCGAGATAGATATCGGCGGATATTCACATCAGTTTTTGGTAAAGATCGGCCCAGCTGTTTCTTCGTAATTAAATGCTGATTTTTTGACGATTTTTATGATGCTTTGTGCAACTATAGATTTCATAGTCTGGAACAACATAATAAAATATTATAGGCCTATAATAAGCGGTAGAATTATAAAAATTAAACTAAGTTCTGACTTTTGTCGCGCACTAAAGCGATTCCAATCGGAGTCTATGCCAAAGCATATGCACGTTCTGTGTTGTATCAATAGTAGCTACTGATTACAGTTTATGTCCATAGACAAATAAAATACAGTAGAGGCTCGATTAACCGGAATAGTCAAAAATCCGGATATTCGAATGTATAAAGAATAATGTTGTATATTTGTTTAAAATAACAAAATGCATACATAGATATCAACAAAAATAATGTTTATTAAGAAATTGAAACTTCCTTATGTATGTACATATATATTTTATCTGATTATTTTACATACATATAATAGGTTGTCAAATATCTCCCTTCCGCCTTTTTGTATTATAAACCAAAAGCAAAAAAGCGGAAGGGAGATATTTGACAACCTAATATATTAAACTGCAGCACTAATCATGCAAAAATTCGACTTGTAAGTATGTTCATTTATAGAAATTGGTCGCGGATAATCGCGAATCTGTGTAACTGAAGGCCGGATAAACAAGGTTCTGCTGTACATACATTTTCCTAACACGAAAAGATGAAATGATATCAATTAGAAAGCAAAAACTCTATTTTAAAATAAACAGTTGAACTTTTGATCTGACTAACTCAATCTCAATTCATTTGAAGGAAAACATAGTCTAGTTGTCCATACCTTTTCCAAACTATTTTCCGTCTGTTCCCAAAATCCAATTCTTCTCCGATTTCATCTATCTCATCGATAAATATTGTACGAAGCTCTTATTAGAATATGTACGAAATCAAATTAGCATGTATCCGGTTTTTATCATCAATGGCTCGAAAATCCATTCATGCCCGAGAAGGACGGGCGCATGCCCGACTACGACGGCCCAGAGTGAGACGGCGAGGCGCCCGTCTCTCCGACGACCTCCCATAAAGTACCTACACCTATACCTATATCTACCTATATTATATGTACCTATACCATGTGTAATCATACATCGGAATATTTTAAACAAGTTCTCCTTGTACACGACAAATTATTTTCAGCTTTTATCTAAAGTCGATTCGGGTAATAAAATGACAAGTCGAGCGCGAGTGGAGGAAAGGAATAACAGTTTTGTATAACGCACCATTTGTTGAATTTGTTTTTTTTTTTTACATATTTTGTTCCACTCGCGAACATTTTGTTCTGTTTGAAAACGAAAAAGTTTTGGCATAATTTTTATTAGGGTAGAGCGGAGATTAAAAGTCCGAGGGTAAAAAGGTCTACCATCAATATCTCAAAAACAAGTAAAGTTAGAAGTTTTTAACAACAATATTTGCAAGTAGAGAGAAAAATTGTATAACCAGCCTCAACCATTCACCACATTGCTATCGGAAGAAAACTGGCAAAGGTTAACAATCCATACCGAAAGTATTTTTTTCGTTGTCAGGGTTTTTGGTTGTTAGCATTGTTATTTAGTTCAAGAGATCTCAATATAATTGTTTTATAATATTGTTATTTTTGAGTTACATTCAACAGATGTTTTTATTTAACATTTATTAAACCTTTATAAAAGCTCACACGTGGATGAGGTATATTGTAGCTATTATTTCGTTAAATCTTTTTAAAATTAAAATTAAGACATTGGGTCTGTTTGCCGCCTTGCTGTCTCATTTAACCTCGTCTATTAGGTAAAAAAACAGAAAATATTTTTTAGAAAAATAGTAAAAAAAACACATTTTTATATTAGGAATAAATCGTGAAATTAACTGAATATTATAATATAATAGTTTGTTTTATAAGTAGTTTTTGTTGTGATGTAGGTTATTGGGATTTGATAGTATAATTACTGAGTCAAATTGGATCTTCTTTTTTTGATATGTCATTTATTTAAAAAATAGCCATATAATATTTCTTTTGAGTCAATGTTATTAATTTGTTATTTAAAACATTATTATAGAAATTGATTCCATAAATAAATTATAGATAGTATACCACAATAATTGTAGTGATACATCAATTATAATTTAGAAATTTTATACCAATTAATAATCATAACTATTATGTAATCTTCCCTTAAAACTGAATTTAATACATTTATATCTACGATTTTAGAAATCATTAAGTAAAATTTACATTTGAAAAACTGATCCTGCACGATCTTCTATGAAAAAAATTAGTAATATGATAAATATTTGATATGTCTCAAAATCTATAAAAATAATACTATGAAAATGCAAAATGATATTGAATCATCACTATAGAGAAATATTTATTTACTATTAGTAACAAAAAATTAAATATTTCCCTATCAAATGTCTATATGGTTTATTAATACATATTATGAAGAACAACTCTTTACATTTTAATTAGAATAGAAAATCATAGCTTAATTATGAAATAAATCAATGAACATGTCATGAATCATTTAAAGTATATGCATTAATTAAAAATGTTAAATTTTTTAACTTAGTATAAAAATAATATTTCAATGTTTAATAGTACAAGAATGTAAAATTATGAATGTATCCGTGACACATTTCTGCCATTAAAATTTAAATGAGAGTTAAAAATTCCTATAGTAAACGCCTGTGATTTATCATTTTATCCTATGCAAATCAACAATTAAAATTTTAATTACAATGGACTAATAAGCACAATTACAAGTTGCTTAATCGTTATGAAATGAATCAATCAACAAGTACTCGAAGTTTTCATATTAATCAATAAAGGTACGATTTTTATTTAGATTTTAAAGAAAACTTGAATCAAGGCTGTAGGATTATAAATCACTTTCCAATTGTGCATATTAAAATATTTTGCAATTGGATTTTGCTAATCACTATTGTCCTGTCATATGGTGTAACAATCGAGGATTGTTACTAGCTGTAAGTGGAATTCTGTCTTAAGGCAATTAGGGCATCGTGCCTTAAGGCAAATTGCTGGAACTTCCCGTACCAAAAATTATTTTTTTTTTTTTAAAACGATTAACATTTTTGAAAAAAAAATTACTTTGAAAAAATAAGATTTTTGAGAAACTATAAATTGGACAAAAAATTAGTTTTTTTTGAAAAAAAAAAATTTTTTTTAAAAAATTTTTTTTTAAATTTTTTTTTTTTTGAAATAAAAATTTTTTTCTTTATTTTGACATATTGTGGAAGATCTGAACTTTTTTCAAAGCAATCGTACTGCTTCAACTACATAGGGACAAAATATAAAGCGCGTAAGCGCCGCGTCGCTGTCTAACGCATAAGCATTGGTACGGAACCGATAGGAATGTTAACAAAATGTATACTTATTGTTAAAATCTCTATAAAATGTCTGATAATTTGATGTGCATATGTCTAATGATCATTTTTGACCGCCAAATGGCTCATTTTTTTACTTTTTCCTCTATATCTCCGAAACCGCTGGACCTACCTTCATGAAAGTTGTATCGATTCTTCATCTTGTCAATACAAATAAAATGTTTTTTGAATTATTGAAATCGGACGCTCCGTTCTCTTAAAAACTGAGTTACCGTTTTCGGAACTTTTTGCCCCGTATCTTCGGAACGGCTTGACCTGCCTTTGCCAAAAACTAATCAGCACGTCTCCTTATCAATACGGATCGAATGTTTTTTGAATTATTCAAATCGGTTGATTCTTGTTCCCGAAATCGTCGACGAAAATTTGTATCCGCACATACATACACACACATACATACATACATACATACACACACACATACACACACACACACACACACACACACACACACATACATCCATTTTTTCTAAGGTATGCCAAAATGTTCAGAAACCTCTGAAACGTAAAGATATATAAAAATTTTCATTTTCGATTTTTTTGCGATTACTATAACTTGCCCTACGGGAAGTTAATAAATTAGTGTTGGCAATTTGGTTTGATGATTATTATTAACTTCCCGAAGGAGAAGTTTATGTTTTCATCAAAAAATCCGAATCGCTAATTTTATGTTTTCTCGACGTTTCGAGCCATTCTGAATCGAATGAGACCAAATTTGGAAAAAGTATGTGTGTGTGTGTGTGTGTGTGTGTGTGTGTGTATGTGTGTGTGTGTGTGTGTGTGAACAGATTTTTTGCCGTAAATCGACGTTTTCTCCAAAACGGTTGGACCGATTTCAAAAATTTAAAAGCCATTTGATGTATCTCGTTGAGGACAATCGTCTCTGAGTTTTGTGCGGCGATCGGCCAAGCCGTTTCTTTGTAAATTGCAGAAAAGTGAAAAATTTTTCGTCCACGTTTTAGCCCGCAATTCTGAATCGATTCTGAAAATTCAAAAACCGTTCGATAGATATTGGTTGGGAATCGTGCTGATTAGTTTTTGGTTAAGATCGGCCGGGCCGTTTTCTTGTAATAAAGTTTTTAAAAAAAAAATTTTGACGATTTTTATGATTATTTTTTTGACGAAAGATACCATAGTTTTCTAGGTCATACTAAAATATTACGGCCCTACGACAACTGGTTCAGCTTTAAAAATTAGTCAAAGTTTGCAAAAATCAGTATGGTCTTTTTGGCATTTGTCAAAATTAGACTTTTGATCGACGTTTTCTCAAAAACGCCTGAACCGATTTTAGAAATTTAAAAGCCATTTGATGTATTTCGGTGAGGACTATCGTTTGTCAGTTTTGTGCAACGATCTGTCAAGCCGTTTCTTTGTAATTCGAAAAAACTTTTCGTCCACATTTAAGCTCATCCTACCGAACCGATTTTGAAAAATCAAAAACTGTTCGAAAGATATCATTTGGGAATGATACTGATTAATTTTAGGTGAAAATCTACCGAGCCGTTTTCTTGTAATTAACTGTTGAAAAAAAGTGTTAAATTTTCGTCCACATTTAAGCTCATCCTACCGAACCGATTTTGAAAAATCAAAAACTGTTCGAAAGATATCATTTGGGAATGATACTGATTAATTTTAGGTGAAAATCTACCGAGCCGTTTTCTTGTAATTAACTGTTGAAAAAAAGTGTTAAATTTTCGTCCACATTTAAGCTCATCCTACCGAACCGATTTTGAAAAATCAAAAACTGTTCGAAAGATATCATTTGGGAATGATACTGATTAATTTTAGGTGAAAATCTACCGAGCCGTTTTCTTGTAATTAACTGTTGAAAAAAAGTGTTAAATTTTCGTCCACATTTAAGCTCATCCTACCGAACCGATTTTAAAAAATCAAACTGTTCGAAAGATATTAGTTGGGAATGATGCTGATTAATTTTAGGTGAAAATCTACCGAGCCGTTTTCTTGTAATTAACTGTTGAAAAAAAGTGTTAAACTTTCGTCCACATTTAAGCTCATCCTACCGAACCGATTTTAAAAAATCAAAAACTGTTCGAAAGATATTAGTTGGGAATGATGCTGATTAATTTTATGTGAAAATCTACCGAGCCGTTTTCTTGTAATTAACTGTTGAAAAAAGTGTTAAATTTTCGTCCACATTTAAGCTCATCCTACCGAACCGATTTTGAAAAATCAAAAACTGTTCGAAAGATATCATTTGGGAATGATACTGATTAATTTTAGGTGAAAATCTACCGAGCCGTTTTCTTGTAATTAACTGTTGAAAAAAAAAATTTAATCCTTCTTTCATGGAACTTTTTTTGGCGATATACATCATGGTGTTATAGAACTTACTGTAATATTACGGCCTTACAACAAGTAGTTTAATTTTAAAAATTCGTCAAACTTTGCTAAAATTATTATCGTTTTTTTTAAAGTAGGATTGATGAAGTATATTATTTACACATTTTTTTGATCAAGTCGATTATTTACACATATCGGGAAGTTCATGTAATTTGCCTCAAGGCTAAATACCAAACCAACTAGTTTATTAATAAAGTTATTGTTATATACTGTGGCAAATCTTAGTATGTGAGTTGTCAACTTAAATGATGAAAACTAATAAGAAAAACCTCGCCTAGGACTGCGATAAAAATTTGCTTGATAATAGCCAAAACAAACTTCATAAAATATTGGAGTCCTATGGAAAGTAGTTTAAATATAAAAGTTCAATTTTAGCAAAAAAAAATTTAATCAATTATAATTTCTATAAATCTTATGAGTAGGTGGTTGATGAAAATGTTATAATATAATATAGTTCAATATTATCTGTGAAGAGTTACTATTTTAGATTGAATTGATAAACATTAATGTATGTCCTTTACGAATATCTATGTTCCAAAAATGAATTTTCTATTTAAATGTATCCAAGAGGAAACTGTAACTGTAAATCAATATCCGCCTAAATGTTATGTATATATTAATAAGTCTATTGACAACAATGGAGAATGTAATAGTTGTACTTCCTATTGTAATAAATAAAAACATTATTCACCATGTCAGAGATCAGAACAAAACGCGTCCAAATAACATTCTGATATTAATTCAATCAATGACTTGTCGAAATGTATATTCAGATTTGCTTGTAACATCTTTCTATCTATCATAACACAACAATAAAGAAAGTGTTCTTATAGTAATATATATATATATATATATATATATGTATATATACATATAAATATATAAAAGCATTAATCTTATATCTAAGTGTTGTATTATCTTCATGTTGACGTGGGTGTAGAATTGAATTAGAAATCAATTATGTTTCTGTTACCTAACAGTTATTGACGATTATGTGGATGATTATTTTCTGGAAAATATACATATATATATATATATATATATATATATACAGGGTGTTTCAAAACACAACGTTAAATCGAAACATGGTGATAGTATTGAACGTAACTGTCTTGAAAAAAATAGAAAAAAATTATCTCAGGTAGTTTGAAAGTTATGAGCTTTTAAGTGCAACCTAGAGCTTTGATGGAAATGTGACTTTTTTCGTTTTTGTGGTTGATTTTTATTCATTTTGTTCATTCGAACAAAATTTGGAACCATAATCCTAGATAACATTTCTAGGACCACAGTCAAAAATTATGCCACAAAGGCCCCATGTTTTCAAGAATTTAGACTTAGTTGAACTATGAGTTTAAAATTTTTAATGTTGGTCGAGGATCTTTTTTGTAAAAATGCACTAAAGTGTGTGTTACAAAGTTCCATCAAAATTTGGCACATTCAATCAGAATCGTAAAATGGTAAAATACTTGATAATATATTATACTAAAAAATGATTAATTAATGTTAATGGGAAGTTGAAGTTATAATAACCTTCAACAAATGGAATTTAATTTTTTGTTGAATATGAGATAATAAAGAAATACAAAAATAATATAAAGCATTGTCATTACTATATCAACTAAAGTCATAATCAATCAAAAATATCGTGAGGGATTTAACAAAAAAAACTTAAGAAGATCTGGAACGTAAAAATCATAACCCCACCAGAAGAGATATAAAATGTGATATTATAAAGAGATATAAAATGTGATAATATAAAAATTTTGAGTAAAAAGTATGTATTTTCTATTGATATTTACTGTTTTTGCTACGTAGTTGTCCGCATGGAGGTAATCTCTCTACGCCATAGGTGTAATATCAACTTAGACAAACATATTTTTGAGTAATGATTAAAAAAGTTTTTCGATTAACCAGAAAAATTATTACAAGTGTATTTCTCCAGTAGAAATAAATCGTGGTCTAGATGGAGGGTAAATTGTGGAGCAATAGTGGTTTTAAAAATAATGAAAAATTAGGGAAATCCATGATGGAAGTAAAATTCAGTTTTAAATGGTTTATTATAAATAAAAAGTTGTTTCCAAACTGATTCACGCTTCTAACATTATATTTAAACAAATTATACAAAATTTGTTGATGTGGGCGTAATCGTGATATCTGATGAACCGACCATCATTCATATCTACAGGTATTATCGAACTTGAAATATAAGTGATATTTTCGTAGGTCAAGAAAAATTAATTTTAAATAATTAATTAGTCCCAAAAACATTTATGAAGGATTTTATGTATTTATGTATTGTATGTATTTGTTTAATTACTTTTATGGTAACGGAAATTATGGATCAAAAAGGCTTAAGACCAAGAAATGCGTAAAAAATTTGTAACAAATATCATAAGCATTGTAAAAAAGAAAAAAATGTAATTTTATAAAGTATTGTCACTACTATGTCATCTAAGAAAATGATTACATGTGTATTTTATGCACGTTGACGCTTAGTACGCACGAGAATGCACGCAATGCCGAGGTTGAATACTTTGCTATTATTTTAATGCTATTGTTTCCTCTTGATTAGAGTTGCTATCCTTCGATAAATAAAAAAATCTAATACAATATGATACGCCGAAAAATAATAAAGCTCAGAAGGAAAAAACAGACAGTGAACAAGCTTCGCAATTGTATCAACTGACAACTTTCGAAGTTGCGTTGTTTGAAAATCAATCAATGAGATCGCGTGGAGAAGTCGGCCTCTATTCCATTATCAAAATCTAGAAAGCAATTCTAATATAGAAAATCTGTGAAAGGTAAAATCACGCCGTAAGATACAGACATGCATATGTACAAAAACAATTATTCCATGTAAATACACAAAACATCGAAAAGGCCAAACAATAATACAAAGCGGTAATCGTAGAATTAGTAACGATAAGAAACGAAACATCCAAAAAGATGAACAAAGACAATATTGAAATCACCCATTGTTCTCTCTTCTAACTTGTACGAGCGTATCAAAAGATATCTTTTTGATTTTTCGTTTTGTGTATCTGCTAATATTCTTAAAAGCTCTCGCAGCACAATGAGGCCTGTATTATCTTAACAATTCGCGCGTACGCCGATATTGCGTATGTACATATATTAAATGTAATGATAGCACACGAGATGATATTCGAGCAGGATGATTTAGAAAAATATTCAGAAACATAAATGCGGGCAGCATAAACAACTCAATCACACAATCCGCAATAGTTACGCATAAAGCTCTACTGTTTAATAAATTAGGTGTAAGTGACATTTTTATAATTTTCCTAGGCCTATAATAATTTACGATGCCACTTTTCCGAAGCCTATAAAAATTAACGATGTTTCTTAGACCAGTGATTATCAAGTGGTCCACGTGGACCCCCAGGGGTCCAAGCCAAGATTCAAAAGGACAACGTCAGTAAAAAAATTTAAATGTCCACTAAAAGAAAATGAGGATCACAGTACTGAATCATTACAAATCACGTTAATATATGTTACTATCTATAATAAAAAGCCAAATTCTAAATAAAAACATTGTTCTTTTTCATATAAAATGTATAAGTTGTATTATTAGTCGGCATTCGATTTGTTGTCGAAATATGGTTGAGCTTGTAAAGATCCAATTTGCTCACCATTGAAAAGCTTGGAAAATTTCTTTGCGTTTTTTAACCCTTTTGCTGACCATTGAAAAGCTTGGAAAAAATCGTTGCGTATTTTAACTCTTTTGCTACGAATGTCGTCCATGGACGACATCTACATGACGTGCTGTATGTACTGTTGTCATCTATGGAGTATCTCATGGATAATGATGCCGACTCTACATCTAGTTTTGTTAGGAAATTAATCTTACATAATGTAAGATCAAATCTTACAAAATTGTTAACAATTTTTGATAATTAAACATTTACTTTTTGTTTAATTAATTAATTTATTATTATTTTAATTCAATTAATAACGGGGAGAAGTCCATAGCATAGCCCAAGAGGTCCACGACATAAAAAGTTTGGGAACCTGTGATTTAGACCTTAAGTTTTATCACAACCAAAATTTTACTAAAATTGTCAAAAACAAAAATTTAAGCAGTTGATTACAAAAGAACAGCCCCATTTATCTATACCAAAACTTAATCACCACGATTGGCAACTGATATATTTTAAAAAGTTTTTGAATTTTTAGGATCGGTTGAAGTTTTATTGCTGGCATTTTTTTTTAGTTTTCAACTAATTGTAAAGAAGTGGCTGAGATGATCCTGGTCGAGTTTCAACAAACTCGTTTTTAAATTTTTGGGAATGGAGCAGCCGTTTATGATGAGACATCGACAAAAAATCCAATTTTGTCCAATATAAACACCCAATAGTTTTATGAATTTTGGAGTCAAATCATACATAAAATTACCAAATCAGAATTTTCTAACGAAAACCAAACTTCTCCTTCTATACATGTTAATTTCCAACTAGGACATTTCATTACGAAGATAATGTTGATATGACCGCCTGCAATAAATCTCTTCGCATGTAAAAATGTATGAACAACATATGTATGTTGAACATATAAATCCATTGGAAACAAAATTAATGCAATAGCGCGTAAAATGCGACACGACTGTGGGCAGAATTTTATGATTAATGCATGTGTACTAATTGCTAATTATATATCTCGAGAACTCGACACAAGCATGAGTACGAGTTCGAGACGGTGTGTGATGTGTGATTGCGGGATTATTTTTTCAATGAACAACAGATATGTAACTTAGAGTGATGAAAAATTAAAAAAATAGGGCAAAAAATATATTTTCACGTAAAATTGGATCCTACATTCTCACAAGAGCAAGTTTTATTTTGAATTGTTGGCAAATGTATTTTTTAGGTATTTTTGAATGGTAATCTAATTTTTCGAATTGGATTGCTTAATTGTAGTGCAATCAAAATATATCTGGGTATAAAACAAAAAATTGTACTAGAATCTTTTTTTTTGAGGGAAATTGTTGATTTTTTGGAATCATTATCCGGAACTATATACAAAAAATGATAATTAATATACTTTATTTTTCAATATGAAAATTTGTATGCATATTTTATTATATACTGTAGTTTACACTTTAAGGGTGTTACATAGAGTTTTTTAGCCCCAGGAATTACACTCTTTCATAAATTAGATATAATGTTACAACTGATTTCACATACTATTGTATTTCACATACTATGTATTATAACGGATATGTGGAAAAAAAGAAATGGTTTGGCAACTCTTTAAAAAATCACATAACAATATTTAGCAAACTGAATAAAGTTCAAATTGTCGCTATTGGTCGATCATGATACAGTTTGGCATGGCGTAAGTATTTAAAAAAAATCTTGCAATATTAAAAAACTTGTAAAATGGAGCAGGAATTTAAGTAGAATAGGATATAACAATAATATATGTTGATAGAAATATGCAAAAAAAATCTAAGTTGTGAAAACGAGGAATAACCTATAATCTCAAACGTTAGTATAGAATCTAAAATAAATTGGAAGTGCCAAAAAAGACAAATGACAATATGTTTAAAATAGTAATACAATATTTCCATAAATTTTAACAATTAATCTCTAGTAATCTCTAATAATTTAATTTATGGATCCAAGTTCATTTGAAATGCTATTGATGACTGCTTAGAATAATTAAATATTGTTGTTCTAGAAAGTTTCTTTAATTAAATTCATATAAATTTGACAAAAAGTTATAACGTTTAACATGTGTAAACGATATAACGTTTTATTTGTGATTATCATACAACAAAAATGCATCAGAGGTATTTCTGCAAAATGTACTGAAATTTCTCAAATTAACTAAATTGTGTAATAAACTTTTTACATTTATTAGTACTAATTAATTTGTAATCAAATGATAAATTAAAATCACATTATGTAAAGAAACACAGCCGAAATGTTATACAAATGATAATGAAATATATCATTATATTCCATATATATCAAAAATGCATTTCAATTAAGTATAGCAAAGCATAGAATTGAATAAATTGACCAAAATTGTAATTTATACATTTCGCACAATTTTTTACTACATTTAATTGCAAACTTCGTCACTAATTATTATTAACACGTTAATCGCCATGTCAGTCATATGTGTTTTCGCTAAGAAGTTCTACATAAGCCATGGCTGATAATTGACCTGCAAATTTTTTGTTTTTTCTAGAAAAAAATAATATAGAGCCATGTCAGTAATAAATATATGTGAGATAAAAAATTTGTTTTTCAGGAATTTTGGCAAAAAACATTTTTTTTATACATTTTTGACTAAATTATCTAATAAAGTTTGGTCATGGCCCATGTGAAAATTTTTCTGATAAACGTGTTTAAGCCATTTCATGTGTGATAGGAAATGTTTTAAGTTACTAATTAAATGTATAAACTGTGTAGGCAAGTTTTTCATTTTATGATAAAGTTACATTATAAACAAAATAACATCATAAATATAAATAATTTACATTTATTTAAAATAAAATTAATCGTGATCAATATAATAACTATTTACAGAATTCCTTCCCCATAATCGATCATTATCCGCCCCAATTCGATCCGAAATCGTTTTCGATTCGGTCACATCTATTTTTTGTCATGATCAATAACTAGATCTGCATACGATTACATATGATGTTATTCAATATATGATTAAATAATGTATTTTCTTGATTGGTTCATAGCTAGCAATTACAAACGACTAATAAATTGAAAGCTATATGACGCGTCGAATCGCCGGCTCGTGTTTATTATATTATTATATGAGAGGTTTTATGAATAAATTAATACATCGTGATCATATCAGTAATGCCTTATAAATAACACCGAGAAAGTTCGTCAAACTTTGAACAACTAATTATTATATGATCCCACGCACATGCGATAATGACACACTGCTAATATATTGGAGGAGATCATCGTGGATATATGAGCAAAAACAGGTGAATTTATGAACAGATTTATTGTGAAAGATTTATAATCGATTCTGGATGATAATTAAAATCACTTTTATTTGCTATGAAGACCATAAAAGACCAAACTTATTCGAAAATACATCTAATAATAGATTCAGGTAAAATTTATAATATTTTATAGTAATATAAAATCACTTTGGATGTCTATATAAAACAAAATGCATATAAATTTAATATAAAACTCTAATATTTTAAAATTAATGCCTTTAAAAATATTACACTGGTCGTCTAGGATTTCTATAGATTTGCAGAAAATTGTCTCGAAATCAATTTAGATCTCTATATAAAACAAGCCGCGCATAATTAAATGTAATAAGTGTAAGATTATTACACTGATTATCTTTAATTGCAGTAAAATTATGCCCAGATCAATTCAGACATCTATATACGAGATGCACATAATTAAATAAAAAAAATACGTTTTTAGAATACTTAGTAGTGAACCAAAAATCCTCTAAAAATAAATGACAAACATATATAAGTTCATTAAACATAATCGTCTAAATGAAAATTCAAACAATTTTCAAAGTCAAAACCTAATTGTCATAAAGATATTGAAAAATATTCAATCTAAATTGATTTAGATCTGCATTTTTGGTGAAAATCCTTAATGATAATGAACTGTGTCCAAAAGTTCAAGAATGTGTAGGTGCAAATTTTCTGAATTTATAGCAACAAATAGTTACTTCAAATGTTGTAAAGATAGTTAAATTTAATTTTAAAATATGTTAACATTAAGCAAAATAAAAACGATTTTGAACCACCTTTAATTTACATCAAACAATTCTACTTCAATGGACGTGAACAATTTAGAAACAAATATAAAAAAAAAACATTAATAATAAATAAAAATTGTTGCAAGCATGAAAACTGGCTTATAATAATAAAACTGTCAGTAAAATTGTACTAACTCTTGAATATTTTATTTGAGACTACACGATGCTTCTGATATAAGTCCAAATTCAATGCTTGAAATAAAAAATTTAAAAATTGAGATACTAAAATTCCACAATTATCGACAGTTCTAGTGTGACATTACTAGTTTTTTATATTTACAATAATAATATTCATTACAATTAACTTATTTTATACTAGTTCTTCCAAATTGTTTATAGCTACTGAAGTAGACAGAAAATTGTATGACAAAATTAAATATAAATTAAATTTTTGCATAAATTATTTTAGCCTTATAAAAGTATCAATTATATTATTATTATTTACGAAGATTTATGCCTGTTCGTGTGTAAAGAACGAATTTATGCATTTGTCACATTTACGAGTAAAGTTCTATACACGAATGCATTTTTTACTTCCCCAAGCAAAATTTCATTAGTTAAGTGCTACCTCAAATAGAATAGATAGCCATCGCACCATATATTATACAGGTCATCAGATATCAAGAGTTTATATATATATATATATATATATATATATGTATATATATAGTGCATATATATTTCCACGTAGACTTATCCTACTAGCAACCATAGAGAAAATCGTTTAATATTCTCTTATAAATTTGAACATTTTACGATCCAGAAAATACTAACAAAAAATTAGCTATTTCAAAGGTATAATGTAAGCTATGTTTTCCAGCAAAAATTAACAAAAATTTTAAATTTTGGACAAATTTACAGAAAAAATATGTTTAAAAGAAAATGTACATGTCATATATGTTATTCATTTGATGAACAATACCAATATCTACCTACATGAGAGTCATCTCCTATAAAATTAAAAAGTAGTGCAAATATACAATTGCTACTACTAACTGTAGTAGCATTATTTATTAAATGACAAAACAAAAAAATGCCAACTAACCATCATGAATCAAAATGAATATTATATCAACTCAAACATTTCCTCACATAAATATAATATAATCATGCAAAAATTTGTAAATGTCTTACCGACAAATTTGGCATATCTCTGTGAATAATAATCAAGAATTCATTACCTGCAAAAAATAAAAAAATATCTTAGATTATATTAAAATACTACTTTAGACATGAGTATGATAAAGTTCTCACGCAATATTGCCAATTTTAAAGCATTGAAAAAATAATATTTACTTTATGATATGATTATCAAGTGAATCATATTAAGAGTTGTATTGAGTCATCATATTATATATATATATATATATATATATATCACTGGAAGCAAAAATGCTGGTGAATTCATTTTTTCCCCAAGTTTCATCTATTTTATCTTTTCTTTGATCACGAAACACATTTTTTTTATTTAAAGATTCGATAGTGCTAATCAATGTAAAAGTGATTGTTTATTTTAAATTTTGTCTCTAACTACAATCTAATTTCTGAATATCTCTTAAAGGCAGATTGTTATTTATATGGTAATAAAAATTAAAATTAAAAAAAATCTCTTAGCTGCAAACCCTGTTTAATATTAAAATTATACTTTATACTTTTGACCATTTTTCCTAGTTTATATTTTTTTTTATTTTCAATATGTATTTAATTTGCTATACAATGACATTCTAAATATAAATTTCTGTAAAAGATACGTCAATATCGGATTAGATATGTCTTTTCTGTCTGTGTTTTATCTACAATATGCGTATTTTCATAATTAGAACTTGATTTTGTGATTTTATATCTGAAAAGAAAAATAATTTATGATTTCCATCAAAAATGTGAAAAAATATTGCGAAAGGAAGGCAATGTTAATGTATAATCATTCTGTGTCGTCTGCAGAAAAATGATTATCATATTAATGTTTTCTCAAATAAGTTGATAAATTTATTAATCAATTATTACATTTTAAAAATATAATTTTAAATGAATCTTATAGAAATTACGTTTATTTAGGTTTAACAGCATGTGGTAAATTTTTATTAAGTTATACTGAAATATGGACTCCTGTGGATTTTGAAGAAAATGTTTTTGTACTTCATAAATTAGAATACAGGTGAAAGGCGAAATTAATATAAATCATTAACTGTTATGCATAAAATGATGTCACAAGTAATTCATACAAGGTAAAGTTTACAAGTAATTTATTAACTCCGAAATACTCTAAATAGAATTTCAATAATTTGAAGAATTTTAAGTGTTATCAGTGATTTCGGTATTTAAAAAAAAATAATTCTGAAAAATAAATAAATATAAAATCCTAAACTTTTTATCAGTGTTTGTCTAACCAATAACTCCGTCACTTTGAATTTACTTAATCTTTACTAGAAGTAACTACGTCGCAAAATTCTTAGAAAATGTAAATATAGTTAAGTCAACAAGACAAGTAATATCTTCTAACGAGGTTGTGTTTCCTTCTCAATGCAATATATTCAGGTGAATGTATGTGTTTCAGCTATTCCTGTGTATATTAACACTTTAAAGAAAATATTTCATCTTTTATTTGTTTAAACGTTTAAATCTATCTGATTTCTCGTTATTCATAAATAACGGATATACACACAAATATAGTTTCTTATCTTGTTGTAAAGTAATATAGAACTAGACACAAGATATAACATATATAAGTAGATTCTTCTGAATAAATGCATTAAATAAAACGCAAAGATTTATAATAAATTAGTGTTTAATTTTCCCACCGTTTCGACGAATTGAAAAAGTAAAATCTGTATTTGTGCGATATTTGGCTCAACTACAAAAAAGTATTCGAAAATTTAACGAACGCTTACATATATGATACAGTTACTGCCTAAAATCTTTTTTTTTTAGTTTTGGAAACTGTTATGCTTATCCACGGACAGATTTTTGTATATTTTGATTAAAACAGAATGGTATGGATTTATAAAAAGGTTTTTAAATGAATTTTGATTAAAATTTACTTTTTAAGCTTATGAAAAAGCTCAATTTTACATATAAAAATTTAACCAAGGGTTGTTCGACTCTAACACTTATTAACTTCCCGAAGGAGAAGTTTATGTTTTCATCAAAAAATCCGAATCGCTAATTTTATGTTTTCTCGACGTTTCGAGCCATTCTGAATCGAATGAGACCAAATTTGGAAAAAGTATGTGTGTGTGTGTGTGTGTGTGTGTGTGTGTGTGTGTGTATGTGTGTGTGTGTGTGTGTGTGTGAACAGATTTTTTGCCGTAAATCGACGTTTTCTCCAAAACGGTTGGACCGATTTCAAAAATTTAAAAGCCATTCGATGTATCTCGTTGAGGACAATCGTCTCTGAGTTTTGTGCGGCGATCGGCCAAGCCGTTTCTTTGTAAATTGCAGAAAAGTGAAAAATTTTTCGTCCACGTTTTAGCCCGCAATTCTGAATCGATTCTGAAAATTCAAAAACCGTTCGATAGATATTGGTTGGGAATCGTGCTGATTAGTTTTTGGTTAAGATCGGCCGGGCCGTTTTCTTGTAATAAAGTTTTTAAAAAAAAAATTTTGACGATTTTTATGATTATTTTTTTGACGAAAGATACCATAGTTTTCTAGGTCATACTAAAATATTACGGCCCTACGACAACTGGTTCAGCTTTAAAAATTAGTCAAAGTTTGCAAAAATCAGTATGGTCTTTTTGGCATTTGTCAAAATTAGACTTTTGATCGACGTTTTCTCAAAAACGCCTGAACCGATTTTAGAAATTTAAAAGCCATTTGATGTATTTCGGTGAGGACTATCGTTTGTCAGTTTTGTGCAACGATCTGTCAAGCCGTTTCTTTGTAATTCGAAAAAACTTTTCGTCCACATTTAAGCTCATCCTACCGAACCGATTTTGAAAAATCAAAAACTGTTCGAAAGATATCATTTGGGAATGATACTGATTAATTTTAGGTGAAAATCTACCGAGCCGTTTTCTTGTAATTAACTGTTGAAAAAAGTGTTAAATTTTCGTCCACATTTAAGCTCATCCTACCGAACCGATTTTGAAAAATCAAAAACTGTTCGAAAGATATCATTTGGGAATGATACTGATTAATTTTAGGTGAAAATCTACCGAGCCGTTTTCTTGTAATTAACTGTTGAAAAAAAGTGTTAAATTTTCGTCCACATTTAAGCTCATCCTACCGAACCGATTTTGAAAAATCAAAAACTGTTCGAAAGATATCATTTGGGAATGATACTGATTAATTTTAGGTGAAAATCTACCGAGCCGTTTTCTTGTAATTAACTGTTGAAAAAAAGTGTTAAATTTTCGTCCACATTTAAGCTCATCCTACCGAACCGATTTTAAAAAATCAAAAACTGTTCGAAAGATATTAGTTGGGAATGATGCTGATTAATTTTAGGTGAAAATCTACCGAGCCGTTTTCTTGTAATTAACTGTTGAAAAAAAGTGTTAAACTTTCGTCCACATTTAAGCTCATCCTACCGAACCGATTTTAAAAAATCAAAAACTGTTCGAAAGATATTAGTTGGGAATGATGCTGATTAATTTTATGTGAAAATCTACCGAGCCGTTTTCTTGTAATTAACTGTTGAAAAAAAGTGTTAAATTTTCGTCCACATTTAAGCTCATCCTACCGAACCGATTTTGAAAAATCAAAAACTGTTCGAAAGATATCATTTGGGAATGATACTGATTAATTTTAGGTGAAAATCTACCGAGCCGTTTTCTTGTAATTAACTGTTGAAAAAAAAATTTAATCCTTCTTTCATGGAACTTTTTTTGGCGATATACATCATGGTGTTATAGAACTTACTGTAATATTACGGCCTTACAACAAGTAGTTTAATTTTAAAAATTCGTCAAACTTTGCTAAAATTATTATCGTTTTTTTTAAAGTAGGATTGATGAAGTATATTATTTACACATTTTTTTGATCAAGTCGATTATTTACACATATCGGGAAGTTCATGTAATTTGCCTCAAGGCTAAATACCAAACCAACTAGTTTTTTAAAGCATTGGATCAATTTTTTAGATTTTTTTAAAATACGAGAAATAAGATTGAAAAATATATGCAACCCTCAATTTTCACCTGATATTGAATTATATGTATAACACGGCAACAAGTGATCAGTATTAGATATTTTAGATAGATAGATCAAATACATTTTATAGACTTAGCGTACTAATTTTTAAGAAAATCAAGATCATTTTCTTTGCTTTGCGCATTCATACATATTGGTATAACTTTTTACGTAATATTTTCCGCTTTTTTCATAAATATTTTTATCTTGGAGCCCCGTCACTTGTTAGGATATATTTTATTTTATTCATTACTTTGCAAATAATTACAAGTTAACCCGAAATGACTTACCGTTTTATGGCTGTTCATAAATTTTTCCGCATAAACGCGAATCTTGGAGCACTTGAGATTATATTTTTATTCGGCATTTGTTTTAAATGTCGGACTTTTATTACTAATTTACCATAAAATCGGCAATTTTGTACGCGCGAGTCAGGCTGAATTGAATAACGCGCCGTGTTTCGGGTAAATGAATGCTTATTTATTGTCGGAGATTATTTTAAATAAACGTCTGCGTAAAAAAACGTTAAAATAAAGTCACATTTACATAAAACACTCTTGAAAAGTCGTAAAAAATGTTGCATAACACAAATTGCGTATTTTTATCTCTTCTCATTATAGTCTTTTATTGCGTTCTTGTGATTGTGATATGACTAAAATTTCCCTGAGAGTATAATTTCGGAGATTAACTTGTATGAGGTGATGAAATATTAAAAAATCGTAATGGTTCGACACATATTTGGGAATAATGTTGACCTCACACCATACCTTGGAAGCAAGTCGAAAGAAAAGAATTAAGTTGATTGTAAAATAATAAGAAAATATAATTATATAATGCGTATTTGGTAACTGAGATTTTTTCCAACAGTTTTTGAATTTTCAGAATTTTGGCAAAAAGTTCCACTTTTCTGTTAATTTTAAAGATACGACTCGGCAACTCATAAATACGTCAAACGATCTAGGATGGCTTGAAACGTCGAGAAAGCATGAAAACCTAATCGGCTTTCTAGCCCTTCTTTGAAAAGTTGAAAAATCTGTAATACGATATAGATGTAAATATTTTACTCTACATACATCGATGTATTGGTATGATCATACCAAGAACTAAGACAAAATTGGTTCAAAATTGGAAGTTTCATTTTAAAAGTGAATAATTTTGGAATTCATATTAATTTTCTATATACGAAAACCCATTCCAAACGGCCTGATTTCGAGCAAGAGCGATATCAGATTTTATTTGGAAAAAAATTTTCATATAAAAATAAGACGTAAGTAAAAGGTTCAGTCCAGTAGCTCGTAGGACGAAGGTTCTGATTGACGGCAATATAAAAATAAAAAAATATGGATCTTAGCAAATATAACTCATCAAAATATATTATAATATTTATCACAAAATAGTTCTAAAACAACTGTTGCTGCCAGAAATAACACATTAGAGTATGTTGTATCAAATCGTTGAGTGTTTGTGTATTTCTATTCCAATTACATGTTTGAATTAGACTTTTTCTAATTTGCTCCAGCCAAAGATCAAGGTTAGTTTAACCTGAATTATGTGTAACTTTGAGATTTTATTACGGTTGACATATGATTGTAATTATCCACTCGGTTCATACTATTTCCAATTTGTACTATGATACAGTTAATTAAAATTACAAGGTTGCAGCAGTCGAACGAGTTGCGCTAAACTTTCATCGGGGCTTTTATAATATATCGAGGACTCTTAATATATTCTTATATAAATAATTACTTAATGTAAACATACACATACACACAAACATACATACATACATATACATGTATATAAATAGATATACAACATGTATTATGTTTCTGTTGCATCGGACATAATATCAAGGAAAAATCAGGATAAAGCTTGTGTAATAAGTTATATTTATCATTAAGATTTTCAATTTAGCTTTAAGTAATTTCATGTAAAATCTGATTTCTAGATAACTAGGTGTGAGTAGAATTTTGCCATGAAGCAAGATGCATGAATGACTAAATGTGTACATAAATTTCTAAAATGCCCTTTTGTCCAAATACTATTTAATATTTTTATTCTATATCTATATACTATTTGTTAACTGATTGTAAGTGAAACTACTTTTCGTAGATTATATTATTGTTAGTATGATATTATTTTAGGATATTTTCCAACCCTCTATTTTTATGCTATATTTCATTACAATTGTCAAAATAAAATGTCAATAATAAATTGCAAAGAAACGGCTTGGCTGACTTACACCAAGAACTAATCAGCACGAGTCCCAAGTATCCTTCGAAAAGTTTTTGAATTTCCAAAATCGGTTCAGAATATTGGGCAAAAAAATTGAACCCATCTTCTAAAAAAAAAAAAAAATTCTATTTATTAAGAACGTCTCGGCCGATTGTCGCGCAAAATTAATCAACACGTGTTCTTATCTAATTTCATTAAATGATTTAAGTTTTGAAAATCGTGCAGCCATTTTTGAGGAAACATCGACGGAAGGTCAAATTTTGGATAACACATATATATTCACATACTTTTTACCAAATTTGGTCTCAATCGATTCACAATGACTTGAATTGTCGTGAAAACATAACATTAATAAATCAGATATTCTGATGTAAAACGAACTTCTCCAAGGGGAGAGTTAAGAAAAACAGTAATTCCTAATCTAGATCTGATCCTGATATCATTGACATTATTAAGCATTTTAGATTACTTGAAAGTTGCTCTCAACAGACCCCAAAAGTTCTAGATAGGCCCTACACTTCTATAGAGTTAGAATTTAATAGATCATCTCATGAAACTTGAAGCTCTGTTTAGGAAAGGTTTGAAAGAGCTTACAAAAGTACTCAAGTTTAACAGAGGTCTACATTTATAAATTATAATTAATATGCTTTTGCTTATATTAGATATTTTAGATGTGTTTTTTTATAAAATATATTTTACACGCTTTGCATTCGGATTCTAAAGGAAATCTCAAAGTAAAACAACAGAGCCTAAAAGTTCTAGGAATGTCCTAAACTTCTATGACGTTAAAACCCAATAAATCATCTCGAGAGTCTCTCTTTAGGAAAACTTTTGAAAAACTCAATTTAGAATGAATTCTCTTTTACTTTACATTAGATATTTAAGACGTATTTTTTTCAAATGCATTTTATAGATTTGAAATTGCATTCTGACTTTTAAAGAAATCTTAAAGCTAATTATACTCTAAGAGTTCTGTGAAGGTCCTAAACTTCTAAGGCGTTAGAACCTAATGGATTATCTCGAGAATTTAGAAGCTTCTTTTAGAAAAAGTTTTAAAGAACTGAAAAATATTTTCAATTTTAATACATATCTGCATTTATAAAATATAATTAGTATGATTTGATTTTTATATTAGATATTTTAGATGTATTTTTTCTTATACATTTTATATTTTCCAGAAAATCAGATAGTTCAACAGACCCTAAAAGTTCTTGAAAAGTCTTCTATGATGCTAGAGCTTAATAAATCACCTCGAGATTCTCGAAGCTCTTTTTAGTAAAGATTTTAAAAAACTTAAAAAGATTCCTAATTTTGAAAAAGGTTACATTTATAGATTTTAATACATATTTTTTCACTTCATATTAGATATTTTTAGGTGTATTTTTTGCATATATACACTTTATATATACAGACTTTGCCTTCTGATTTTTCATAAAATCCTAAAGCTAAACCCTAAAGTTCTGGAAAAGTCTTACATTTCTATGGAGTTTGGAGAATTTGATCGATCATCTTGAGAGTTCAGGTCAGGAAAAGATTCAAAAAACTTGAAAATATCGTCAATTTTGGTTCAGACCTACATTTGTTACCCTGCAAGTCACTTTTATCTTCTCGAAACAAAAGATGTTCTGGGGTCATATGGTGTAAATAATAAATGTGAATAATTTCAGACTTTATCATCTTGGCCGTTCCATTTTTATGAATGGGTCCATAATTCCTTTTGCACGGCACAACGGCATTGATACATCGCAGTTTAAATGTGCGTATTGTTCATTCTTCTTGCTTAGGATAAATTCCCAACCTACGTGTGTTTCGCGTTATAGAATAACTTATAGTAATGCAAGGATATGTGACTCTTAACAATGTTACATATATCAACAAGCGAATAAATACACTTTGCACAATAATACTGGCCGTTGCAGATCTGAATGTTCCACTTATAAAATCAATGCTTCGGGAATAAATTATTTTCTACCGGCATACTTATCATAAAGGTATAAATAATTATGTACAGGTTTACGTGTAATCGAAATAGGCGGAGGGCTGGTGAAAATTCGGAAAAGGAAATATTCTGTTCTGAAAATAATTTATAGCTGAGTATAATACGACCGTAATCATAACGGTACTTTTTTGTAATTAATAGATTAAACAAAAAACAAATATTTTATCATTGTTTTAACAACATTGGGCATTTTAAATTAGTAAAGCTGCTTTAAACAGACCCCAAATGTTCTAAAAAATTCCTATAAAAGATCATCAGCTCGGAAATTTCAAAGCTCCTCTTGGAAACGTTTTAAAGAACCTAAAAAGATTCTGAATTCTGACACAGGTCTACATTTAAAAAAATTAATTAATGCGCCTTCACTTCATATTAGATATTTTACATTATTTTTTAAATACATTTTATAGACATTGCATTCTGATTTTTCAGAGAACCAGAAACTCTCTAAAAGTTCTTGAAAGGTCTTCTATGGTGCTAGAATTTAATAAATCATCTCGACAATCTTAAAGCTCTTTTTAGTAAAAGTTTGAAAGAGTTTACACAGATTTTCAATTTTAACATAGGTCCTTTTAACATTTTTTTGGTGTGTTTTAGTAACCAAAAATCTAATCAAAAAGATTTTAAAGAAAAAATCCTGAGGTATAATTACAGTTTTTTATGATACTAGATTTTTCTGAAATACAAAAATCTTTGAGGACATATATACATTTTAAGAATTAAATAAAACTAGAGCTTGAAATAATTTAGCTATATATAAAATAAACAGTTTATATTTCCATGGCAAACCTGAATTTTGATTAAAAAAAACTTCTTTTGCGGATACTTCTACTTTTTAAATAAGATTATAAAATT
Organism: Ctenocephalides felis; assembly: GCF_003426905.1. Taxonomy (NCBI): domain Eukaryota; kingdom Metazoa; phylum Arthropoda; class Insecta; order Siphonaptera; family Pulicidae; genus Ctenocephalides; species Ctenocephalides felis. The sequence continues at coordinate 27,854,748 of NW_020536999.1, read as the reverse complement.
TTAAGTACAAATATTAAATAATTTCGTTTGCGCATTAATATTAGTATATTTAAGAATTAGAAAATATTAGAATGGGTCCTTAATTCTAATATTAATGCGCAAACCAAAATCATTTAATATTTTCACTTTAAATTTTATAATCTTATTTAAAAAGTAGAAGTATCCGCAAAACAAGAAGTTTTTTTTAATCAAAATTCAGGTTTGCCATGAAAACATAAACTGTTTATATTATATATAGCTAAATTATTCCAAGCTCTAGTTTTATTTAATTGTTAAACTGTTTATATGTCCTCAAAGATTTTTGTATTTCAGAAAAATCTAGTATCATAAAAACCGTAATTATACCACAGGATTTAGATTTTTGGTTACTAAAACATACCAGAAAAATTCAAATTTTAATGGCGTTCAAGCTTTTAAGCTCTTTCTGGAGAATGTTTTAATGAACTTATGAAAACTCTAAATTTTAAGCGGTTTGCCAGCATTATTGTTTGAAATTGTTTGCATAATACAAATAACAAATAAAAATACATTTTTTATAAAATGATGATAAATAAATATTTCATTCTCGAGATGATTTATTAAATCCTAGCGCCATAGAAGACCTTTCAAAAACTTTTAGGATGCTTTCTGATTCTCTGAAAAATCAGAATACAATGTCTATAAAAATGTATTTGAAAAAATTAATGTAAAATATCTAATATAAAGTGAAAGCGTATTAATTAATTTTTTTAAATGCAGATCTGTGTCAGAATTTAGAATTTTTTTTAAGTCATTGAAAACGTTTCCTAAAGAACCTTTAAAATTTCCGGGATGATGACCTTTTATAGGACATTTCTCGAACTTTTACTACTTGTATTACAAAGCTTATGAAAGTAAACTAACAACAAATATAAAATATACACATTTTTAAACAGTACAAATTAAAATAACATGTATACAGTATAAAATTTCATTCATATTTTATCAGTAGTACCCAATATTAAGGTTTTTCTCACAAGTATTGTACAAAAAATCTAATAATTTAGATTATTTTTATAATATATCTAATTTGGATGGAAGCTCTTCCATTTTCAATTCATTATAATAGAGATGTAAAAGAGCTTTATTACGTGCAACTGCAATATCTACAAAAAAAAATGTTCAGTATTTACCAAATATTTCGTTAATAGTTTGTTATATATTTTTTACCGACAAACATGAGTTTATACATCATCTGCATAATCTAAATTGCAGTCAGAATAAAAAAAAGAAATCAAGCGAGCATTTGATTTATCTTAGGTTTCAAACATATCTCGCATTTCATATCAAAGTGTGATAAATCGTGCGAATTAATAACATCATATCGCGAAAAGAGATCTACCTTATAGATGCTAAATGCTCAGAAAATAATTTCGCAATAAATGCTTAGAAAATCGCATGTTATCTGTATCAATTTGTCATAAAACATAAAAATTAAATTAGATTTGATCACTTGACGCATATATTCATCAACAAAATTTGAAGTACAAATAAAGTTTTATATAAAAATATAATGCTAACAATTCCAGAACATATATTTTCAACCATTTTCCCTTTCTAGTAAAGGGCGTGTTAAGACTTGCGCAATGAGAAATTTGGGGTTGTTTTCTAGCAAATGGAGGTGAAATTCATTCTTAGTAAAAAATTCTAGTTACCCTTGAATTGTAGGATATAAATATATTTGTTATAGTATTTCTGATAGTTACAAATTTAAAAAATAATAATGATAATGCGATGTAAATGGACATGATAAACAATAATCAATAATATTATTATAATAAAGAAATGTGTAAATATAATCAGAAGATACTTTTAAATTCAGCAATATAAAGTAAAAAATGTTATTAATATTATTAAAATACAAATAATTATTTTTCTATTCTTCACATAATATTTAGCACTACTAATCCGCTGTATATTTGTATATAATATTCAATTGCAATATTATTATTTATATTTTAGGATTTTTCCATTGTTCATTTCAATTAATTATTTAAGCTTTAAGTTTACATACTATTTAATGTCTTATAAAAAGTTCTATTTTGTAAAGAGATAAAAACGCCTGATAATAAATGATAAAACGCTTAATATATAATTTTGAATAATATAAATATTTCAATCATTATAAAAATTAAATATAAGGATTAATAATATTTTTTATTGTTTTAATGATAATTTGATTAATAATTTAATATCTATTTAATTTAATAATCCAACTTTAATTTATTTATTTAATCCTCGAATGCACATCTTAACAATTGCCCAAATATTTTATGTTGTATATTGATAGAAATGCCTAATATTTGATTTAATATTAAATTTTAAATATTATAAATACTACAATTGCTGCAATATTTTATTAATATGATTAGTTATAGATACCTACAATTAATATATTACAAAAAAAATTGGTATGATTTTTTTATAAAATTTTAATTTAATTAATTAAGCTTTTTCATACATTTTACCAATTTCTGATAAAAAGTAATATTCTATATATAGTTCGAAATGCCTGATATTTGATTTCATAATTTAATTGGGATAATACAACAAATAATTTTTACACAATTCTGCTATATTTAATTTTAGCAAAATTTAATCAAGGTATTTAAGGTAAAGCAACAATATTTTTAAAAAAATAAAAAAATAAAAAATTCTTATGTTTGTGATAATAAATAACTAATTTACTTTACTGGACACAAAATAGTTGTTTCTTTCATGTTTAGTAACCGTTTCTTCATAATTTATGAGGTGTTCATATTCTTATTTAGCCAAAAATTTAATTATTTTTGAGCTTTTTTTCTAATTATAGATTTCAATATTTTTTATTATTCAATAACATCTAATACATAAAATGTCATGCAAATGCATTTACAAGACACTACATAATCAGTCTAATTTGATCTTTGAATGAAATTACCGATATGCAAACATGTTATTACATGGAAATAAATAGTGACTAATTCATTCATAAATAGTTCATTAATAAATCAGCTTTTAAGGTAAAAACTTTCACTTAAGTTAGAATCAATCAACAGATAATGTTTTGAAATTGGTGTTAAATCAAATCGTTTGATCAGAATTCTCGTATAATTCGCGATAAAATAAGATAAATGAGAGGTAATCGAGGATATAATATATGTATAGTAATATATTACAAATTGAAAAAATTAGATTTCAAGGTATAATTTGATTTTTAACTTATATCAATATTTTTCTATAAATAAATAATAAATAAACCATCGACATGGTTAGTAGTAGAGGAGGTTCTTAGTATAGGCACAATTTATTTTAGGTACATTTTCACAATTTTATGTATTTAATTATTTATATTATGACAAAACTCAAAAAACTAGTTGGTTTGGTATTTAGCCTTGAGGCAAATTACATGAACTTCCCGATATGTGTAAATAATCGACTTGATCAAAAAAATGTGTAAATAATATACTTCATCAATCCTACTTTAAAAAAAACGATAATAATTTTAGCAAAGTTTGACGAATTTTTAAAATTAAACTACTTGTTGTAAGGCCGTAATATTACAGTAAGTTCTATAACACCATGATGTATATCGCCAAAAAAAGTTCCATGAAAGAAGGATTAAATTTTTTTTTTCAACAGTTAATTACAAGAAAACGGCTCGGTAGATTTTCACCTAAAATTAATCAGTATCATTCCCAAATGATATCTTTCGAACAGTTTTTGATTTTTCAAAATCGGTTCGGTAGGATGAGCTTAAATGTGGACGAAAATTTAACACTTTTTTTCAACAGTTAATTACAAGAAAACGGCTCGGTAGATTTTCACATAAAATTAATCAGCATCATTCCCAACTAATATCTTTCGAACAGTTTTTGATTTTTTAAAATCGGTTCGGTAGGATGAGCTTAAATGTGGACGAAAGTTTAACACTTTTTTTCAACAGTTAATTACAAGAAAACGGCTCGGTAGATTTTCACCTAAAATTAATCAGCATCATTCCCAACTAATATCTTTCGAACAGTTTTTGATTTTTTAAAATCGGTTCGGTAGGATGAGCTTAAATGTGGACGAAAATTTAACACTTTTTTCAACAGTTAATTACAAGAAAACGGCTCGGTAGATTTTCACCTAAAATTAATCAGTATCATTCCCAAATGATATCTTTCGAACAGTTTTTGATTTTTCAAAATCGGTTCGGTAGGATGAGCTTAAATGTGGACGAAAATTTAACACTTTTTTTCAACAGTTAATTACAAGAAAACGGCTCGGTAGATTTTCACCTAAAATTAATCAGTATCATTCCCAAATGATATCTTTCGAACAGTTTTTGATTTTTCAAAATCGGTTCGGTAGGATGAGCTTAAATGTGGACGAAAATTTAACACTTTTTTTCAACAGTTAATTACAAGAAAACGGCTCGGTAGATTTTCACCTAAAATTAATCAGTATCATTCCCAAATGATATCTTTCGAACAGTTTTTGATTTTTCAAAATCGGTTCGGTAGGATGAGCTTAAATGTGGACGAAAATTTAACACTTTTTTTCAACAGTTAATTACAAGAAAACGGCTCGGTAGATTTTCACCTAAAATTAATCAGTATCATTCCCAAATGATATCTTTCGAACAGTTTTTGATTTTTCAAAATCGGTTCGGTAGGATGAGCTTAAATGTGGACGAAAAGTTTTTCGAATTACAAAGAAACGGCTTGACAGATCGTTGCACAAAACTGACAAACGATAGTCCTCACCGAAATACATCAAATGGCTTTTAAATTTCTAAAATCGGTTCAGGCGTTTTTGAGAAAACGTCGATCAAAAGTCTAATTTTGACAAATGCCAAAAAGACCATACTGATTTTTGCAAACTTTGACTAATTTTTAAAGCTGAACCAGTTGTCGTAGGGCCGTAATATTTTAGTATGACCTAGAAAACTATGGTATCTTTCGTCAAAAAAATAATCATGAAAATCGTCAAAATTTTTTTTTTAAAAACTTTATTACAAGAAAACGGCCCGGCCGATCTTAACCAAAAACTAATCAGCACGATTCCCAACCAATATCTATCGAACGGTTTTTGAATTTTCAGAATCGATTCAGAATTGCGGGCTAAAACGTGGACGAAAAATTTTTCACTTTTCTGCAATTTACAAAGAAACGGCTTGGCCGATCGCCGCACAAAACTCAGAGACGATTGTCCTCAACGAGATACATCAAATGGCTTTTAAATTTTTGAAATCGGTCCAACCGTTTTGGAGAAAACGTCGATTTACGGCAAAAAATCTGTTCACACACACACACACACACACACACACACACACACACACACACACACACACCACATACTTTTTCCAAATTTGGTCTCATTCGATTCAGAATGGCTCGAAACGTCGAGAAAACATAAAATTAGCGATTCGGATTTTTTGATGAAAACATAAACTTCTCCTTCGGGAAGTTAAAAACAATAAGCACTAAGTTTTTGTAGATGTTTTGTAGAACGTTTTTAAACTTGTTGCGTTTCTTTATAAGGATTTTTTTCAGTTCACACCTATCATTAAACTCTCCGGATGAATCAATTCGGTCATTTTTTTTAAACATTGTTTGAACTGTTGTTTATAGTTTTAACTAAATTTATTTTTATATAAGTGAAACAATTAACTATCAAATCCTTGATTATTGTATGAAATAAATAATTTTCAGATCATTACAAAACAAATAGTCGAATCACTAACAACAACCTTAAAGTATCATTTCCAAGCCACGTATTTTTCCTATTATTATCCCCAATTATAATTTCACCTTGATATATCTATGTCACAAAAGTATTCCTTCGTTCTTCACGGATTCTAATTGGAACTGTTAAACAAAACAATTTATAACAATTGCTGTAGCATATGTATAATACCTATTGTTACAAGATTACGCATATATAATTGGCAGTCAATTTTCTTAATGTTACTTTATAATGCCCACGTATTTTAAAGCAATGGTGGTGGAAAATGACACAGAAATTCATTGCAAAATGTTTATTTAGATAGATAAGTAATAAATGAAATTGTGCAAAAAATATAAAATCAGGTGATGGAGTACTGTTTATCAAATACTGTGCCTCTGAATTTTTATGATTTATATGAATTTCAAAGATCGCTATATTTTTTTATATTTTATAATTCAACAAGTTAACTAGTTTTTTTTTTAACTTCCCGAAGGAGAAGTTTATTTTCATCCAAAAGTCTGATTCGCTAATCTTATGTTTTCTCGACGTTCCAAGCCGTTCTGAATCGAATAAGACCAAATTTGGAAAAAGTATGTATGTGTATGTGTGTGCGTGAACAGATTTTTTTATATATATTACACTTCAACAAGTTAACTAGCTTGTGCACAAAAAAATAGTTTAAAAAATTGAATTTTTCACAAATCCTTAATAAGCATTTTGTAATCACAAATTCAAAGTTTTAGAGTTGAAACTTTAAAAAAAAAAATATGTCCATCTCCACATATTCAGTTATAAAAATTAGTTAAGATTTGCAATACTATTAAGCTATTAAAACTTTCTTTTGTATGATGAAGAACAAGATTTGTATATATTTATATATTTTTATTCATTCATTTATTATTACATATATAATGAAAAATATTTGGATATGCTATTGTATACATAATTCAGCTTAAGCTATATATAAAAATATATAATTGCTATATTAAAACTTTTGCTAAATTAAAGATAGAATTAATTTTGTTACCAATACATAAAATTTAAAAAAATATAAAATATTCTAGAAAAGGGTAAGTAATTTAACTTCTTGTAAGATGTTGCACAAATAAGAGACTAATATAAATTTAAAAAAACAAATGTTTCAATATATTTTACTTTTCCTTAAATATCTTGATGCAGATCGAAAACTTTGTTAATTTGTTTTATTCTTGAACCGAAAAACTAAGTTTATATGTGTTAATTGTTAAGCGCACTGCCTCGTGAGGACAGGGTCATGCAGTAGTGATATCAATTTTTACTTGAAAATATAGATCAAATATATGTTTCCAATTGAAAATAGCCTATTTTTGGGTACTGTGGTATAAATTAGCAATGGGAAATCTCTCACACTATTCTTTCCCGAATCGAGTTGGGGTTTAACTCAGCTCATAGACCTGCCTAGGGCAGTACTGTAATGTTACTTAAAATATTTGATATATTATCTAGAATCAGAAAAGTAGAATATGTAAAAACAATGGTCTTGAAAAATTATTTTGAATATCTAAAAGAAAATCTAGTAACTGATGCTAATAAATTCATATTAATTTAATATTAACTTCAACTCTCCAAAGTGTCTTCATTAAAATGTCTGATTTAAGACATCTAAGACTAAAAAAATAATTCTGCTTAATAACTCTGGATGAGTGATTGCAAGTAAATTATATTTTTATTATTTATGTTCAAAATAACAAGAGGACCTAAAAGTTTAAATCTTTCTCACCTATGATCTCTAGATACACATGTGTATATATATTAAATGCATCACAATGAACATGAGTATTTATTTATTGCAAAATCAACCGAGTGTGAATTTGAAGTTACGCAACAAAGGTATATTGTACGAATATATATATATATATATATATATATATATATATATATATAAATCCATTCTCTCCGGCATTAATCTTCCAATAGGAATCCAGTGAATGATACAAGGTTACAATGGCAGAGAGTCCGATTGGTTGGAATCAACAATGCGTGCAAATATAATGTAACTCTAATGTACATTAACGTTGCTTTAGAATGAATACATAATAACTAATATAATTACGAATCACTAATACATACAATTGAATTACTACAGCCATTTTGATTCAACTATTCTTCTGCCGAAATATTCTGAACAGTGGTTTAACTACAGGTAAGTATGATATTTAGGATCTACGGTTTGTTTATATTAATTAATAATCATTCTTTGTAGCTGATACTTTTTCAAATGTACTAACACTATTTTATATCATTATTTTTATATACTTTACATTATATAAACGTTAGCTCATAAATCCTTCCATTGCGGTCAATATATAAAAAACTATTTCATCCCTGATTTAGAAGGCATAATCCATTTGAACTTAAACTGGGTAAGAATCACGGAATTTGAGATACCCAGCTGTAAGTCTGTAAATACTTGTATATTGACACCCTAAAGTTGTCTCAAAACCTACATATGATATTGACACCCTACCATATGTAGGTTTTGAGACAACTATAGGGTGTCAATATAAAAATATTTACAGACTTTGCAGAATAAAGGCTAGATATCTCGAATTCCGAGGTGAACTTACGATAATGACTAGACTAGCCACAGATTTTACCAAAATCAGAAAAGGAAATAGTAAAATATTTAAATTAACATAAAAAAAAGAAGTTAAAGCTATAAATCTCAAATAATGTTTTGCTTTTTTGTGTTTAAATTATTGCGAAATTTCTATAAAACTTATTTTTGTCATGTTTAATAATGCTATAATCATTTTTTACAAGTTTTCATAAATCTTTCATACTAGGAAGTTGTATTGAGAAAAACAAATAATTGAGTTTTGAAAATATAAGTCAAATTAATTATCTTAAATTATGTTCTAACGCGGAATGCGTATAGAAATTATTTATATAGTATGAAAATTATTATTTGTATTGCTTTCTAGTACAAAATATTATTTTTTGTACTAGAAAGGTATGGATTAATAATAAAAACGTGGTATAAAAAACTAATTAGTTTTATCATTCGTGAATCAAATAATCATTGATCTGGTTTAGAAAAAATTACTCTATTTTATATTGAATGAATAAATAATTAAAGTGTTAATTTTATACGAATAGTCAAAAAATGCGCTATAAGTATGAGAATTTTATACCAAAATTTAATTAAGATATAATTTAGTACATTAATAAAAGGTGAACCACTGGGTTTTGCTTTTAAAATTCTATGTTATTTGTCAAACTAATTACTCAATGTCTTTCTATTTAGACAGATTATAATTAATAAGAAAATAGAAAAAAATAAAAATGAGAATTGTTGGTTGTACTTAAACGTTTCATATAGAAGCCTTAGCCATTAACCTCCATGGTAGGACAACCGAAATTTAAGAATTTATGTAGTAATTGATATAAGATTTACATTATTAAAATGCATTTTAAGTAGTCACTCAAAATCGCCATAAAACAGTAATACGTTTTTTCAAACTATAATCAAATAGTTTGAAAAAAAACGTAATAGAATATATCTTGCTTTTATGGTAATTTAAAATTTGGTTATTATTTACTCTGGTGAAATGCATGCAAAGTACTTCACATAGTTTGTAAAATGTAATAAATTGATTTCTTTTCTTCAGATACCCTGACTAAGATATGAAAATAATATATAAATAAATAAATAAAAAAAATAAATAAAAAAATAACTAAAATAAAAAAAAAAAAATTAACAATAGTTTAAATAAAATGTCTGAGAATATGACTTTCTGTAGGGTAAGTTATAATAATCTGAAAAAATCGAAAATGATTTTTATGCACATCTTTACGTTTCAGAGGTTTCTAAATATTTTGGTATACCTTATAATTAGACAAAATAGATATGTCGATGTATGAATAAAATTTTTCGTCGACGTTTTCGGAAGAATTCAAAAAGTATTCGATTTGTAATGATGGGGAGATTTGCTAATTTTGGCAAAGGCCAGTCTCCCGTTTCAAAGATACGGGTAAATAATAGTGCAAATAATAGCAATTAAGTTTTTGAAGCGTCGTATTTGAGTAATTCAAAAAACGTTGCAATTGTGATAACGAAACGAAGGAGTGATTAAATTTTCGGAAGGCGGTCCAGCGATTTTTGAGATACAATAAACAAAATTTTAATTCAATAAAAAAATCTATTTGGCAGTCAAAAATAAGCATTAGATATGTGCACTTCAAATCATCAGGTAATATATAAAGATTTTAATCATAAGTACAAATTTTGTTCACAAACAGCTTAAGTAAGTCTGCGACGCAGCGCTTACGTGATTTGAAATTTGAAATTTTCAAAAAATATCAAAATTGACAAAAATGTTATAAACTAGAATTTTCAAAATTCTTGAAAAAAACTGTTTTTCTCAAAATTAAAAAAAAAAAAACTAAAACTGAAAAAAAATTAAAATATTAAGAAAAGTTCCAGCAATTTGTCTCAAGGCACCATGCCATGCACTACTATTTAAAATATATTTCATCCAAAATTGATGAAATGCATACGATGTAATAAAATAAACCCTAAAACGGAAGACAATATTTTTTTTAAAGGTATGCCAAAATTATTCTGTTTAATCTATATAAATTAAACAAAATGTGTAATTAAAAATATATCAATAAACAAAAACAAAAATAATTCGGTTCCCCTCACCTGCATCTGCAATTGAGCGCAGTTATCCGTCGGACTGGTCGCCTGCCCTTGCCAATAGTTCGGGTTGTAGCAATATGAATACAGGGCCGTTTGGGGCGGACTATTATTGATCGAGTCGAGGGCCCAGAGCGGTTCGTTCGGAACTATTTGGTCACCTGTTCGGCCCTGGGCTAAGCCGCCCCTGTCCATGGGACCGGACTCCAATAGTTCTATCATCAATGCTGATTTGATAATAGACGTAGTAACACTTAATTAAAATTGTCTTTTGGGGGTTTTAGATAATTGCGATGGGGTTTGAAATCCACATTTTTCACTTGTACATTGTATAGTGACATATATTTTATTTGGTTTTAATAGATGAAAAAAATGGAATTTAAATGCATTTTAAATCCAATGGTTGTTGCAAAGGCGATAGGTGATTTAATTACTGTTTTGTATAAATTTGTAAACAATTATTTAATCAAATCTTAATTACAGGCACTGATATCATCATAACTATTAATATCCATTCACTCCAACGTACTTCAATAACTACAACGATCCAAAATCTTCAGAAAATTTGGTTTTTGTTCATTAGAGCACTTGTGGTTAAGGCACAATATATATTAATTAATGCAATTTTTTATCAAATTAATTCACAATCAACTGTTCTGCGCAAAAGTACAATTTTAGTTGCACATAAACAAAAATTATGTAACATTATTAAATTTAATGTAAAACACACAAAATAATCAAAAATCTCGACAAATCTTGAAGCTGGCCCAAAACCGGATTATAATAAATTTTGAAAAGTTATACAATAGGCAACGTGTGTGTCATATATAAACATTGTATTGTAGATCGATTTATGAAGGAGTCGAATGAAGGTTTACACATTAAATTATATTTTTTATACAAATGTTAATAAATCCCACAGGTAGATGCAACAATTTGTAATAATTAACTGTAGGTTATAACACATTTATAAAATCGTCACAACAAAAATAATCGTGATTTGCCAGAAATAGAAGTCTCGGGGCATCGGTAATTAATGACACAGTCATTAATTTGAACTAATCTTTGATAACTCATTTGCATATCAAAGTTATTGAGATTCCACTTTAACTTTATAATTTATATATAATTGTGCATAAATAATTTCCAGCGAATTTTTTGCTAAAGTCCTTTTAAATGTCTTTAAATACACGCTTAAAAAGTTATGCAACTTTCAGCAAACATTGTGTAGTACATCCACGTGCTGACAACAGTTTTTGAACTTTTATCAAAAAACTCAAAATCACATTTTTAAATACTTTTTAATAAAATTTTATTAAATTCATTAATAAATCAACGTTCTAATTACCACTTAAATTATAATTTTTTTTTATATTTATTTTCTTAATATTATTTGTCGTAAATAATTTCCGCACAAAACGTTATAGGAACCAACGTGCTCGGTCGAAGCACGTATGCTACTGGGGCCAGGAGATCCCGCGCGCCGAGTCGGCCTGTTTCTCAAGAGGGAGAGGGACATTGTTATGGGCAGGTACAACACGGGGCATACCTAGCTGGTTCGTTTGTTTTTTTTTTGACTAAATTTAGGTACAATGGACGATTGATTTAATGATACTAATAGGCATTATATTTATTAATAAAATATTATTGCAAAAAAAACAAATATTATTACGTTAATAATTTTATCATCACAACACAAAAACAACTCTAAAAAAAAAACCAGAATAAAACACAATTAACGGATCACATTAATCAGCTCAAACATAACATTGATTTTTCCAATCCCACGATCCTACATTTTGAAAATAATTTATTTAAAAGACGATTTAGCGAAGGATGCCTAATATCTTTACACAACGAGACGGTCATAAATAAAAGATTGGACAACAATTCGCTTTGCAATGACTATAAAATAATCTTTGACCGTTTTCAAAACACTTTATTATTTTATTATTTTACTAAAAACATATGTTTGCCAGTCTTTTTACACTTTCGCAAAATTTGTAAACACAATTCATTCAGTATTTAATCGTTAGTCAATCTGTACAGACTAGAATGTAACCAAAAAATTGTCAAAAAAAATAATTAGTTTAAATGTTTCAGTTATTAATAGCTTGGTTTATCATAGTGTAGTGTATTTTTGTATAATTAATTTCTTAATTATAAGTATATATATACAAGTTCTATAACATTATATTATTTTTCTCCTACATCATATAAAATCTTTTAGTTTTTCCACTGAATGACGGTCTCGATGATGACCGAAACGTATGGATAAATAAAGTATTTCAAAACTACTTTAGTTTTTTTTACTTGGTGTTATTTTCGATTCTAAATAACTTATCAATATATACATATATATATTTTCATAAAGATTTATATATATATATACTAGCTGACCTGGCAAACGTTGTTTTGCTAAGTAAGGTATATTCTAAACAATTCCTAGGGAATCAAAAATATTAGTACTTTAAGTGTATAAGGATGTGTTGTTTCAATGCTCTAAACAATGAGGTATTATAAAAACAAAAAATCCCATTAGTTTGTCTATATTTTGTCAACACAATCAAACTGGAAATTTTATACACTTTCTATAGAAAAAATGGTATAATCTAATCGAAGTCTTTTTCGGTCTTTCGACTTATTGAATACGTTTCAAGATTTTTTCAGATTCTTTTTGGATTCTGGATTTTGTGTATAATTGTAAATAATACTACTGAACTTATACAAAATTTTCAAATTTCAGAGGAGAGATAAAAAATTAATTAAGTATTTCTTTTTTGTCCTGCTTTTTGAAAAGTTTCAAGTAACAATCGATGAATTAAAGTAAATTTAATAAAAAGTATATATGTAGAGCAGGGCGAGGCACAAAGATCCAATTTGACTTTGAGCAAATATAAAGTGTATTGTGAAAACCATAACAATTATATCACAACAAATAAATTTCAAACGAACAATTAACTGACTACGTTCAGTAAAACTGCCTTCTACTTTATCACTGTAGAAATGTGCTTTTTTATGTTTTTCAAAAATTTGTTATCTAGACCTTTTTACCCTATAGGCGGGGTAACTTGAAACGGTCAGGTGGCAAACAGGTTTGAAGTCTTATTTTAATTTTAAAGGATTTTACAAAATGATTACATTTTTAAGTAATGCTAAAAATCTACCAATGGAAGAAAATACTTATATTATTTCAAAGATTACCGTTTATCTCCCTATAGCAAAGTCTTTAAATCAAGTTTGTAGCTGGCTATACATCTTTTTTCCTATACTTTCAAATATTGTTGTTAAACAATGCTTAACTTTACTGATTTTTGGCACATCGGTGGTGAATCTTTTTAATCCCGGACCTTCATATATTAATATCTATTCTGCGATAAATTCTGGGAAATTATAATTGGAAAAATGTTATTCGACAAAATGTCCATTTGATCGATACCAAATTTAGGTTCTGAATTTAAATTAGATAAATAAAAAATAATATAATCTAGAAAATGTTTTATAAATACCAATAGTATATAATTATACAAATGAGATCTTTCAGAGCACCGTGTTTTGAGAAAAATATGCCAAAAAGTGCATTTTCATATTAACATATCAAAAAAGTTTATATTTTGAGTCTCTAGTAACACTTGCGGCCCGTTTACTAACGTTTTTGTATATAAATAAAACTACAAACAAAACTACTTACTACAAATTTATCATAAATAAATAATATTCGAGTAAAACATCCTATTAAACGTAATTGAACATCATCTGTCAAAAGCGTTTGACATTTCACGAAATTGCCACCGTCCATTGTTTTAATTAAATTACGCTTCTACAAAAATTTTCAAATTGAAAATGTAAAGTTTATACGCGGATTTGTAATAATTTCTCACCTTTTAGACTTTCTCTGGATTGGCACGAATTTTTCAAGAGTAAGACTGGCCAAATCGATTCAGCCGTTTTCGAGTTTTATTCGGACATTTGAAAGAGAGCTCCATTTTTATATATAAGATAAATCTGTGTATGTGTCCAAATTCATATAGACCATCGATTGTATCATTTAATTTAGTTCCCTTCCATCAAACCAATAATACATCACACCAAATCAAATCCCAATCTTTTAAACAACCTATTAATATTGTATGGGTGTTTATTTATTTTGAAATTTATCCTCTTATGTCAGGATAATACGCGCATTGTGATTCCGATTTTCGTCATTTGTCACTGACATTTTTGATGTGTGAGGTCCTGCAATCACATTCAAAATTTGATATTCGGTATTGTTAAAATATGACTTTGCAGATATTGAATCTTGACTGAGTGTGATAAAAAGAAATACCTGGAAAAATTATTATTAACCAGAAAGTTTGACTAATATTCGTGGTTTCTCATGTTCCAAAAGGTGGTTCTATGATATTTTTTGTCAAATGAATGATTGGCTTTGCCTCTTGAGGATAAATTCAAAATATTTATATGATAAAAAAAGAAATATACTTTCCAACTGAAAATGTTTAGGATTTGATAATGTTGAGAAAAATTATAAAAATCACATTACAATATAATAATTTAATGTGTATGTACGTATGTAATCCCGTTTGAAAAGTTTAAGTTCATCTGGATAGCTAACTATTATATTTAATTTGTTTTTACTGAAGTAAAGGCATCATTTTATTAAAAAAATATTCTATTTTTTAAAAATATTTATACGTTTCGTGGATATATAATGTTCCACTATGTATTAAAATTAAAATGTTTTGAAATAAACATTTACTAAGTATTAAAATTAACCAACATTAAGTTCATTCTTATATTATTTTATTATTGTTTTGTTTTTTCTTTTAGCAAGATGAACATATTTGTATGATAGGTATATAAGTAAATAGGTATTATATGTACGTATGTATGTATATAAGTAAATACTCACAATGTATGTATGTATATAAGTAAATAATCTCAACGTAAGATTATTATAAAAAAATTAAAAAATTAAAAAAATATATTTGTTACAAGATTCCTATTATCTCTCATACCAGAAAAGTTATCTGGTGCAGATGTATGAATTATAGTAAATATAAGTGAATGCATCGCCCTATAATTACTAGTTTTAACTACAATATTTACTATGTTTTAATTGTCAAAAAAAACTATTACTGACGACTAAATTTGATTACTACTATATTTCAGTAAATTAAATTAAGCGTATTTAAAACTCAGTTTCAATACTTTCTTTAGACTTTTAGAAGTTTTTTGAAGAATAGGATATTCTATATCACAGAAAAAATATTTATGAAATATTTAAATAGTAAAAAAATATTTATGAAATAAAAAACTTAATAAATTTGGGGCTTTTAGTCCAAAAAAAAATCATAAATATCATTATCAGAAAAAACTAAAAATCTATGACTACTCCGCAGCATGTCTAGTATTTTTTAAGTGATTGCAAATTATTTAATTCTGTCTCAAAATATGTTGCTCACCTAGTTTATTTCGCCCTTTATATTCATCCCAATATATTTCACGTATGATATATCGACGGTAGGTGAATAAATCTGTAATAATTTGTAAACGTGTGCCTACACACACAAGCATTGTACAACCAGTAATTACATTAGCCATTGTTTGTAACAATGAATTCATTCAAGCAAGAAATAAATTATCATTCAAGCGAACTCGGGCTACGTCTATCTTTTTCTGTCTCAACAACATCGTTTTGCCTGTCCCATTGTATATATATATATATATGTATATGATTCATATTTATGAATATGTACAAAGACAGGTGTAGGAAACTTGAAAATGACATATTCGATTGTATTTTTAAATAACTGAGAATCAACATCGTAACGGCTGGACCTGCCTTTGCCGAATCAGCACACCTCTCTGTCAATAAGAATCGAATGTTTTTTGAACCATTCAAATCGGTTGATCCGTTCGCCCGAAAACGTGTACGAAAAAATGCGGACATACAAATCACACACACACACATCCATTTTTTCTAAGGTATGCCAAAATGTGCAGAAAACTTCAAAACGTGAACATATGCGAAAATTTTTATTTTCGATTTTTGTCCCATTACTATAACTACCCTACGGGAAGTTAAAAATTAAATAAATTGTAAAAAATCTGCATACGAAGTGTATGTTGAGCGACAATACTACTGTGTTACGAAACTAAAGATAAAACCGCCCAAAAATAGGTTTTACCGTAATGTATTTCGTTTATTAGCTATCATAATAAATTCGTTTATTAACTATCATAATAAATTAAATGTTATCTGAATGTTATATAATAATAACTACAGTTAAGCCTCCAATGACGCCAGTGAGTACGCGCCATGCCCCATGTATTATGGAAACTGTGTTATATGGAAACTATTAAATTTCAAAGACAAATTGTAAATTATTATTAAATTTACAAGTTCGTATAAAAATGTAATAAAAGCTGAATTAAAATACTAATTCCCAACAAAAAAAATCGAACATATCTTAAAAATGACTTATGTTTTGTAAAGTAACTCTGAAATAGCAAAAACCGATGTCGAACACATCTACTATATAACTTGGCATGTTTATACAAACATATTGTAAAATTTAAAATAATTGCTAATAAAACTTATGTTTAAAACTTTTACACCAATATCTAGTTATTAAAAGGTCATTTATAATGCACTTATTAAGTGTTAAACGAACACCATATCGATGGCTCTGAAAATTGCAATCCTAGAGGCTTGACCGTATTGGTTGATCTTGACAAAAAAAAATGCAATACTCACTTAACACACTCTGTTATGAAGAATCCAACATTCAACATCCAACTCTATTATCCAAGCACAAGCCAAATAAAATTTCACCATCACAAACTGTCCTGATCATTTCGGCATCTCGAACATACGACGATTATGACCCGGGGTTGCTTTGGCGCCCCCGGGTCAGAACGCCTCTGTTGAGCCTACCAAATGCAGGCACCGAATGAATTCGAGAGCTCAAAATTTGTCTTAACGTCAACTATACATAGACCCTAGGCAATAGTAACATGCATAGTAAAGATAAGAACTTCAGTTTGTATACAAACCCTATTGAAGTTGTATCGATATTTCGATATGGTAGATAGAACTGCCCTCTGGTTGGTGTAGAAGTTTAGTTGATTTTAATTCTTAACCAAAATATTTTGATGACAGCACAGACGGTCTATTAATCACGTGAGCGAGTTTTTAAGAATTTTTAGATTTTTATTTTAAATTTTTAAATCGGTCAATGCTTTGGTAAATGAATATTATTTTATTGGTACCAGCAAAAAAAATTTTGCATTTTACTGGTAATTTCTATGTATGTTCAGGTTTTTGTACACAGTCGTGAAATCTAACCAAAGTTAATATTTTAACGTTTGTGTCTTTTCGAAGTTAATTTTTAAGTGTGAAACGTTAGATCGAACTGCAAAGATAACTTTTTGACGTACATTGACGAATATTGTAAATGGAAAATTCTTTGCAAAGTTCAATTAAATTATCAAGGAATTTTCCGTTGTCAAAGTTTCGAATATCGATGAGAAGTTTATTTACAAATTAAAGAACGGTATTTGAACACCTAAACAATATTTCCTTAATCGATGGCTAGTTTAAATATTTTCAAAATTAATAAAAATTAGAAAGATAAAGTTTCAAATTAGGAAAATATACTTATACAATAAACATTTTACTTACAATTGGTTTTAACTAATATAAAATAATGTGATTTTTTAATATCAATTTCAGTTAGTTTGCAACCCCTGCCGACACACACACTCGTCCTGGTACCTGAGCGTTGTCTTCTCTCTCACCTGCGTTATTTTATTTTGCCTTGTCACTCACTTATTATCATTTTATTATATATGGAATATAACATACCTGGCAGAAGCTCTTATTGGACGGATGCCAGGCCAATAGCGATTACACATTTCAGTTCTACTTTTTAGTTAATGATTTAAATTAAAAACGATACGTTTTGTACACGACTGTTACATGTAATGAATGAGAACCATCAATTTGTGGTTAGATGAAGCTTTAGAGTTTTAAATAAAATGATGCCTTAGTGACGATGTTTATGCAATTGATATAGATATGATTAATTATTTAATATTATCGGATTAATAGTTGAAACAATCAGAGTAATGAAGCTAAATGACACATAAATAAAAATGAAGCAAAACTAGTTGGTATTGGTATTTTGTCTTGAGGCAAGTTACATGAACTTTCAGATACATGTAAATAATCGACTTAATCTATAAAAAATCAATTAATTTATGAGTGATTAAAAGTATTCCGAGTGGATTTATTACACCTAATTGAAAACGAACGAATACGTTAATTCGGAGTATTTTCTAAAAGCAAATTTTCAAAAATCAATCAATTTTATAATTGAACCAGTTTCCGTAGGACTTTAATGGGTTAATATGACCAATTACCTTATTGTTATACCAAGTAAATCCAATTTTAATTTTAACAAACGTTAAAAAAACTACCTCTTTTCACAAACTTTAATGAATTTTAAAAATTAAACCACTTGTCGTAAGTCCGTAATATTTCAGTGAGTTCTATAAGACCACGACATATATCGCCAAAAAAAGTTCCATAAAAATCTGCTTAAATTTCTATTTCAACACTTAATTACAAGAAAACGGCTCGATAGATTATCACCTAAAACTAATCAGTATCATTCACAACTAATATTTTTCGAACAGTTTTTGACTTTTTAACATCGATTCGGTAGTAATAGCTATGCGGACGAAAAGTTTAACACTTTTTTCCAGATTACAAAGAAACAGCTAGGCCGATCGTCGCGCAAAACTGAGAAACGATAATCCTCATCGAGATACATCAAATGGCTTTTAAATTTTTGAAATCATTTCAGGCTTTTTGAGCAAACGTCGATGAAAAATCCAATTTTGACAAATGCCAAAAAAATGACATCAATTATTGCAAACTTTGACGAATTTTTAAAGTTAAACGAGTTGTCGTAGGGCCGTAATATTTTAGTATGATCTATAAGACTACAGTATCTACAGTCAAAAAAATAATTTGAATAAAAAATAGTCGAATTTTTTTGTTAACACTTTAACACAAGAAAACGGCCCGGCCGATCTCTACCAAAAACTAATCAGCACGATTCCCAACAAATATCTTTCGAACGGTTTTTGAATTTTCAAAATCGATTCAGAACTGCGGGCTAAAACGCGGACGAATTTTTTTTTCACTTTTCTGCTAGTTATAAAGAAACGACTCGGCAAATCGTCCCACAAAACTGACAAACAGTAGTCCTCATCGAAGTGCATCGAATGGCTTTCAAATTTTTGAAATCGTTCAATCGGTAAAAACTGTCCATATTGTGATTATCATGCCAAATCAATTTCTACAAATTATTATATTAATACTACTAATTTTCGAATATTATACATATATACTATTTATTATAATTGTCAATGTACAAATTGACTTTTATTAAATCTTCCAGTTTGGAAAATCACAATGACAAAGAATGAATCTTTAAATGCCTGCGTGCGGCTATAATTCTATATAAATATATTATTATTTTTTATGTCAATGAATAAAAAAAATGAGCATTACAGAAATACTTCGAACACCGTCGGACAATAAAATCACGGGAGGTTGTCGAAAAAACCAACAATGA
Source organism: Ctenocephalides felis (assembly GCF_003426905.1). NCBI lineage: Eukaryota > Metazoa > Arthropoda > Insecta > Siphonaptera > Pulicidae > Ctenocephalides > Ctenocephalides felis. The sequence continues at coordinate 27,834,705 of NW_020536999.1, read as the reverse complement.
TATCGGGAGCCCGAGCCCGGTACTTAAGACTCCAAAACTGGTATTGAAAGACTTCAAAAGCAAACACTTTACTCAATATACCACACATACGATACGGCTACCTACCGTCGAATTCAAAATCTACTAAATGAATTTGAATTGAAATAAAATACTTAAGGAATTGATAATTGATTATTTGAAAATTAAAATAATTCGTTTTTTACTTTTGGAATAAAAATGTATTCAATTAAAAATTGAATTGCACATTATGAACCAAAAATCAAATTTTACTTTAAGTAGCATTTTGCCTTAAGGCAAGTTGCATTAACTTTCCGATAGGTATACGTCATCAACTTAATCAATAAAAATTCAGATTCAGCTATTTAGGTAAAAACTGTTCATTTCGAAAATAAAATTTCCGCTTCCACTAAAAAATAATCAATGCTATTTCCAAATGATGCTTTTTAAACATACATATAGTAATTGTATAAACTAAATTAATCTGTTTAGTACATTCCATTTCATCCATTTTTATTTCCAAAAATACATTTGATTGAAGTCAACAGTAATTAGTAGTACCTACGAAACACAAAACATTCAATTGTACGAAAGGCATAGAATCTGATTAGAATTGCTTAACCACGGGGCGCAATTCGAAACTTTGGTGAATTTTTATAATTGTAGGCCTATAATAATTTATTGTTATTTCATACTATGAAATCTATCGTCATACAAAGTTTCATCAAAATTGTTAAAAAAAATTTTTTCTTCGGTTCTGAATTTTTGGCGAAATTGTTGAAAAAATATTCCACTTAAATGCAAATTGTATAGAAACTCACTAAAATGAATTCTTGATGAGTTTGATCAAATTTTTGAAATCACTGCAGCCGTTTTTGGAAAAGCGTTGGCTAAAAGTCAAATTTTCGTCCACATACACATCACACACCTAATACCATATACACATGCGCTTAACAAGGTTTTTTACAATTTGGATCTCAAAATATTCAGAATAACATGAAACGTCAATAAAAATTAAAATCAGCAAAATCAACGTAAATCAACGTGATTTCAACCAATATCATTCGAACAGTTTTTAGATTTTTAAAATGTCTTCAAGAGTGTTGGCTCAAATATGGACGTGAAATTGTACACTTACAAAGAAACGGCTTTGCCGATCGTCGCAGGGATCAGACAAACGCTAATCCTCATCAAATTATATCGAATCGCTTTTAAATTTTGAAATCGATCCAGCTGTTTCTGAGAAATCGTCGACAAAAGATCAAAAATCGGCTCTCACGTTATAGTTTATAATTTTTAGCTCAAACTTATTTCAATTATAAGTTTTAGTGAATGTACGATTTGATTTTCAGTGAGGGTTTAATTTGAATTAGTACTGTAGATTCAAAATTAAAGCAATCTATGTTGAATAAATTATAAAAATACTCTTGTCAAATGTATTTTGCTACAAAACGCACGATATTTTTAATATGATAGAGTTCATACTAGTTTTGCCCAATAAAAGTCTTGCCAAATAGTAATAGTAAAAAGTCTCTAAAGTTTTCTTTCTTATGAGCATTTTCTTATGGGACAGTTTATAATGAATTAGAAAATAAATAAATATACATAATAAATCAAGCAAAGTAAATATGTTTTCGTGATCTTATTCGTAAAAACATTTTTTTTATTCTCTTGAATATGCAATCGCGATAAGGCATTCTACGCAGAATAACGACATTGTTAAATGTGTAATTGGGCCAAAAACATACATCAACAAAAGTTGTACGTGGTCTAACGCAAAAATTACGTATGATTCATTTCAAAATCAGAAATCGTGAAATTTCTTAAGAAGGAGTGTGTAGCCACAAAAGATGTGCAACTTATAATGAACACGTAGTAAAATAAATATTTTTATTTACTTCCGCGAAACAAAACATTCATGAACGGAGGAACCGTTTTGCGTGGATATTTTTATTAAGATCTCAAGATGATCTGAAATATCAAATCTACATGTTGCGTAATAGAATTTTATCTCAATCTAAACTTAATATCTCATTTGAGACAACATATTATAAGTTATAATTCATATGACAGCAATTCAATTTAATTTTTTTTTTATCAAAGTTAAAACGACTTGCTATAGAGTAACCTTTTAGAAAAGGTGTTAAATATTCATATATACTCCAAGTTACTTAATGCCTTTTTTTAATGTGTGAAGACAGATTGTAATTAATAACAGAAATAAATATAATTAAATTATAAAATAAAAATACACAATTATTTGTAAAGTTATTACGAGTTTATGCACGTATTAGATGAATTATAGTAATTATTAACTTCCCGAAAGAGAATTTTCATGTTTTCGCCGGAAAATCCAATTTGCTAATTTTAATTTTTAACTGGCTCGTTTGAGATCCAGATTTGAAAAACGAGTGAGTATATGTGTGTATGTATAAGGTGAGTGATGTGTATGTAAGACAAAATTTGTCTTTTCGCCGGCGTTTTCCTAAAAACAGCTGAAGTGATTTCAAAAATTTGATCAAACTCAACAAGAACTCATTTTGATAAGTTTCTAACTAATAAAAGTGTAACATTTTTTTAACAATATCGCCAAAAATCCAGAACCGATTCTGAAAATTCAAAAATTGCTCGAAAGGTTTCATTTGGACATAGTGCTGATCATTTCGTAATTTTAAGTTCCTTAATCTTAATTCTTATAATTAAGTCAATTATTTACAAATATCGGTAAGTTTATGCAAAATTGCTTTAATGAAAATACTCCCTCATGTCTAATTTTATTTTTATATAATATGTATGAATATTAAAAAAATATTCTGGACATTGACTTGACTGAATCCGTTCTTAAATCATTGAAGTCTAGCAAATTTATATAGGAGGCGTCCATTAATCAAGTGATCGACTTTTTAAGGATTTTTGGACCCCCTCCTCTTCCTTGGTGATACGTGGTGATATTCAAAATTACCCCCCTCCCCCATCAAACATCACGTGTACTTATAGTTCCGAGAAAAAATTGTTATTTTTTTATTTTTGTTGAAAACGTTTGTATTTAAAAAAAAATCTGGTAAAAATAAATACACGTGATATCTTACCATAAACCTTCCTCCTCCACGTGATATTTTTTGATTTTTTGTCAAACCCCTCCCTCCCCCTAAAAACCTCACGTGAGTAATAGACGCCCTGTCGATAATGAATTTTTTTGTATGCTATGTTCAATGTTATATATATATATATATATATATATATATATATATATATATTTAAATATATATTTTAGTTTATATTCGCAATATCTAAAAATTAAATCTTTTTTTTAATCTGCAGTTACAATTTCAAAAGAAAATTCCATCTTCTCCGAAGCCTCGATCAGATGTGGAAATTGTAGTTTCCACATCTGATGTTCAGTTAATGTTTCCTATGTGAATCAGATATGGTATTACATATATTCGAAACGTATCAATTATATATCTACCGCACAGAATCAGTATATATTTTCCTTTCAAGGTATTACTGCACGAAATGACATAATTAGTGCATGCTGCCTGGTAATTGCACATTCATTAGACGGATAGATCGAGCGCCTTAATGTCATTAGCTGCTTTTTACTGAATTTGCAAGATTACTTCTCCTCACATTTACTAAGAGAAGTATAAATAAATAGTGGTATAAGCAAATAAGAGATTAAAGTTTTGTGGAGTGATATTAATGAAAAATTAACGATCTTATTTAAAAAAAAAACTTACTAGTTTAAAAACTTGATACCAAAACTTAAGATAGCGAATAGCTTTTTATCATTAGCTCTATTAATTAGTTGTATGAAATGAATGCTTTTTCTGATGATTTTTATGACAAATATTTATAACTAAACAACATTGTGTTTTTGTGTTGTTTATATACTGTTCACATAGTTTATAATGTTCATATAAGTTCATATACATTATTACTGTTAACACTGAAATCATTACTTAGTTTTTTCCCTAAATAATCTTGCTTAAAACATCGTTGGATATTTATGAAAAAGCCATGAATTTACAACTTAATAACAAATATTTATATCTGAATATCAGAACAACTTTTATATGATTAGTATTAACATTTAAAAACGAAGTTAACGTTTTATTTTATCCGAAATTAGTTATTTTCCTAAATAATTTTGCTTAAAACATCCTCAGCTGATATTTATGAAAAAAATAAGAATTTGTTTTTAAATTTATAACAAATGCTTATAACTGAACAACAATGATTTTTATATTAGTAATGTTAATATGTAAATGCTTCTTTTATTTATGAAAAAATAACTATATATATATTAAAAACAGAAAAATATAATAAAACGAGACAATAATATTTGTGGTGTCACCATAAAAATATGTTATCCTTTTTTTATAATATATATTATTGAAAATTCTTTAAGTTAAATAAATGAAAGATTCTGGATGCAAAAATCCTTCAAAAAATCAAAATTTTACTTATTTTCATATATACTATTTAATATGTTTCTTCATTAAATTTATACACAATTACTATATTTTAAATAATTACAGTAAATGTTTTGAAAAATCGTGCAATTTTAACGCATTTTTTTTCAATACAGTGGTAAAAGTAAGTGTAATAGTTAGTGTAGAGAAGATTATGGAACAAATCGGAACAATTTTAGTTCTGCAAAACATGCAATTAATTCAGATATAACATTCTGTAATTGCACTGACCGTAAACATTTTCCGGAAGCGAAAACGGAATTAAATTTTATGTGATTTGAATAGCTAAAATAATCTTTGGGAGGAAATCATAAACAGACACGATTATTTGAAAAAAGAATTCAAAGAGGTATTTATTTCTAAATAAATTATATCATTCATAATACATATTAGCAGCTACTATGGCCAATTAAAAACAATTTCATAATTTTAAGCTTCACCTTATTTTGTGAAAATAAGTTATATTTCATACTTCACGACGCTAATCATCTAATTTCACTAATTGATATGACAATGTATTACTACTTTTGCTGGAAATGTAATAAAAGTTTCCAGTCATTTCCGCTTTTCGTGAAGTCGGAAAACCGCACCTTGAAACAAATCAACATGATGTGCTGACATTCGTAATGAAAAATCAATTTCCATCGGTAAGAAAAGTGGTAGTAAACTTTTCAAAATAGAATAATATAGTTTTAGTGATAATGGATATTTATATTGCAGTAAAAACAAAAAATTAGTAAGGAGCAGCTCCCGACTCTTTTCTACTAATCCCCAATTTATAGCCCCAAGGAAGAAGCATGATGTCTTTTACAAAAATATCGTTGTAAAATTAATTCTTTCCAAATTCAAGTAACAATTCATTAGAATGCTCTAGCCTAAAATTCATATGTTACTACGTCCCGAAAAAAAGAATAGAATTCATAAGAAAATGTCGCAGATTTTAAGAAAAGGAATATTCCTCCTTAAGTCCATTTTAAGTTTTCGTTAGTTAAATTTCCGATAAATTATTGCAAATCTTATTCAAATTCCAAATCTTTAGGTGAAAGTGATTTGATGAATATATTTTACTTTTTTGTGAAATATAAGGAAAAGAAGAAATTATAGCCAAAATTTATTTACGATATGTACAAGCGTTATAACAATACACATTTATAGAGATAATTTATAAAATTTAGATATATAACAAATAAAGTTAACATGTTCATAATAAATTGTTTGTGCTTTTAATTAAAATTAGACTATTAATTAATTCAAAATTTAACAAAGGCTGGTATCTCAACTATGAAGACCAAATAATTCAAGTTTATTCTAGTTATTAAAATATTTTACAATCGAGCGGAATATACAGATTGTCAATTAGCATATTTCGTAAAATTGAATATTTTCGGTAAATCAACAAAGTATTTATGTTTCCATTAATAATTGACTATGGAACAATGATATTCTAAAGTATGTTAAACAATATATTGAATGTTACTAAAATACATGTTGTAAACGATTGCCTCCACACTATTCGATAACAAATTAAGACTAATCAAAATCGTAGCAAAAGCATGAATTCTAAAAAAAATCAAACCTCAAAGTTTAGATTATAAGTAAATATCAAACAAAAAATCCGAACTAGAATCGATCACCGGTAATGTGAATATCGCCACACTTATATCTTTTATAAAAAATAATTCATATTTCAATAATACCCACCACCGATATATCTCCAAGCCTAATTAAATATCTATTACCTTTCTAATCGTTTTCTTTTAGAAGCCTTTAAATAAAGTTCTTTCCTATTTTTCCCGGATTTTCCGGCTGTTCCTCAGATCGACTCATCCACCAGCAATTCCTGATCTTCTGCAAGTGTTTCACCGGGAAGGGTTACAAAAAATTCGATCAAATTCAAGAAAGGACCTCTTGAAAAAGGATTTTGATATCGACCACGTTTGTCTCGCAAATAAGGATAACGCTTGTAATTAAACATTTCATTTGTCGTCAAATTCATGCAAGCGTGGAGAATCTAGAAAAAACACAATATCATAAAATAATTCACTTAATAATTAAATATTTATAAATTAATATGATTTACTTATATAATCCGGTTGGGATTCGATTTAATGTATAATTGATAATATCCAAAAAATGAATAGAAACCAATTTATTGTTCAAATAAAATTCATTTCATATAAACCATGATTGAATATGATACACTTAAATTGTTAGAAAATTAAATATATTATTTAATTATAAAAATAATATTTTAGTTTTAGGGCAGAAATCCAAATAACTAAGCCTAATTTACATACATTTGTATTAAATAAATATATAAAAATTATGAAACAACCAATAAAAGCACTTATAAATTAAAATAAAAATAAAAATAAGTTAATTCACTTACCGAAGTGCACGTCAATATCCATCCCAGAGCACAGAATACAACTGCTTCTATAAGACCCAAAACGTATAATAAACCAAATCCTTCAATCATTACGCAATAACATGCAAAATAAATCGTAAACGAACAATTGATGGCGATACTCATCACAAATAGAAAGAACCATGTTCTATTGCGCAAACCGACACAATTGTAGATAAATGGGCAGTGATGGTCAAAAAATGAAACACAGCGATTACAAATCCTAAATGCAAGAATATTACTAATTATTACCACCATTAAATGGTATATTTAATTATCTTAATCAAAATATATGATTATTACCTGCAATGTTTTGCTCTAAGAGGTCGGAGACACCTACAGCTATGACAAAGTCTTGATAATACTAAATGCCTCTTTTTGCATTTATCATAATATGGAATTTGTTTTATAGCTCGATAATATGTTTCGGAATTCATTGCTATATATCCGGGATCTCTTCTATTAGCTATAATCCAACTCAGCCACATCACAATGTTCCAATATATAAAACAATAATGCGAACGACGTAGAATATTCCATGTAATTGGTATACACTGGAAGACAATAATTTTATAACAATTTATAGAATCAGAATTTTTATTGTGTTTTCAACTCACTCTGATTATATACATTGGATATCCCCATAATAATACGGATCCCATAAATAAAAGCAAAGGTCCCTTAGAATCACCAGCGCCTCCAAATATAAGACCCCAAATTTCTGAAATCGGTGGAATCCATCGAGATTTACGTTTCAGTTCAGTCCGCAACATCTACAAAAAAATAATATTAATTAGGTATTAAATAGTAAAATGATTAAGTAAAATACTTTGTCACCTGTACGATGTCGTGATGCCTATGCCCTTGCGCCAACATCAAAGGGGTCTTTCCATTTTTATCTCTGGGTTCCAAATTTGTTTGATTTTTCTCACACAGAAGCCTGGCACAGGTCAAATTACCTGATAAACAAGCCAAGTGCAACGGTGTAGAACCAAAATTATCCGTTTTTTGCAACTCTACGCCGGAATATATGAGTAATCTAATGAGATCAGCATGTCCTAAAAAAATATATGAATAAAATGTGTAAAATATTAAGGGGGTCTTCTTATGTGATGGGTTGAAAAAATCGATTTTTTTTCATAAATTGCTCCCTTAACATATCTAGAATACGGTAGTAAAGCGATTTTAGAAAATTCGAAGACGTTTTAAAGATACAGCAGGTAAAAGAAAGAGCGGTTCGGAGCGCTGAGTTGGCAGTTGAAACTTTAAACGCGTTTTTCTCAAAACTGTGTTTTTCAAACTTTCCTCCATTGTATCTCAGAAACGGCTGGACCGAATTACTTGAAATGCAAAATAGCAAAAAACAAAAAAAAACGCCTAATTTGCAACTTTTATTTCAAATGTCTATCAAAAATCCAATTTTTTATATTCATTTAATTATAGGTCATTCCGTGCTTTTATGCCTACAAATTAAAACGCCGTTTATTTTTTTTTTTTCAGATAAGCCGATCAGCCGAAATCGTGGAGGAAGTGGGAGCTCTTTTTTTCGAGGCGGGGGTGTTCAGAGCGCTGTAACTCTAGTTTGACTAATATTTTTAGCTGAAATTTTATATTTATACTGTCCAAATATGTGTTAATAAATGATAAAAAACTTGAAGCTCTAAATATCCCTAAAATCCTAAAATATCCCTAAAAAACAGGCCATCACATAGGAAGACCCCCTTAAAAGCAGTAGATAAGAAAAAATAGTATACCTTTGTAAGCAGCCCAATGAAGAGCTGTATCACCGTTTATATCTGTTAAATGATTTAGGGCTCCCATTCCCAATAAAAAAGCTGCCGTCGCAGTTCTGCCATACATGCAAGCAGTCATTAAAGGGGTCAAACCTTAAAATATAATAAACATAAATTTATAATTATTTTTCACAGCAGTGGCACTGACGAATAGGCTCTCGTTTTTATACAAAAATTAACAAGCATATTATAGATCAACAAGTAATTGTAAATCAAAAACATAGAATTTCCAAAAATATTATGTGATATAGGTAGGATCAAGTTTAACCATTTACCTTTAAAATCCGCCGCATTTACACTAACTCCCGCTTGCAGTAAAACCTGCGCTACTGCCACATGACCCTTTCTGCAAGCCCAATGAATAGGTCTGGGTCCTTGGGTTCCCAAGCAAGAAAGATCGACAGGTGCACTGTGTCGGACTAGACACCGAACCAGACTCACGTGCCCGTCCAGGGCTGCCCAGTGCGCTGCAGTATAACCATGCATGTCTCTGGCAGATAAAACATCAGGATCTAATCGCTCTAGAAGATTTTCCAAGCCCGGTAAATCTCTGTAATGGAAGCGAACATTTAATGATTAGACATTTTTAGATGTTATTAATTACGTACCCAGATTTTACGATATCGAAAAGATCTCTTGCACTTTCCTGTATCAACATTTCGGTGCTTTCTGAACATGATATTAAATTTTCCGAGCTATCGTTGTCGTTATTGTTTTCATTTTCATTTTCGTGCTGTTCTGCCATACTATGGCCGTGCCAGGGCAGAGCCCAGACGCTCCGCGCGGCGCCCGGGCTTGGGTGGACCTTGCTGCACAACGTCTTTGCGTCTGAATAAAACTTGCTGCTAATAATTAATATTAGATGAACGGAGGACTCCGCCACCTATTAAATTTGTATACCATAAACAACCGCTGATATGAGTATTATAATCTTAAAATGAGTTAATGTTTATGTTTACATTTTAAATAAAAATTTATTAATATACTGCTTACCTAGATAAAGCAAATTATGTTTTAGTAGGTTCACTAATCCCAGTTTGTGTGATTTTAAAATTTAAAGTTTGTGATTGTATTTTTATTGGTATTTTCAGTTAATCAATTCAGAAGTTCACAGAATTTTGAGCGCACAATTAGTTCGTAGTTGTAACACTTTTATCAGAAGTTTTTTTAACTACTCATTGATTTATTAATAATATTAATATAGCCTTATAAAATAAGAGAAATCTGAAGTTTTTAAATGCATACAATATTTTCTTTGCTGCAATATTCTGTACACGTGCTAAATAAAGCAAAAATCAATAATATTGCGCAGACGCGAATAAACAAATGAAATTATATAGCATAAATATAAAAACCCAAATATAAATTTTATACGATAAAATATGAGAACTCTAGGGTTCTGCCGCAACTTTTCAAAAATACAAATTTTCAATGAAGATATATATAAGATTATGAAAAAACTTATACTTATGAAAGAACAATATTATACTCGCCGTATATACATCACAGACTACTATTTAAGCAAAAGATTTTGTTTTACATTAAAATTTTTTATGACTGTCATATATGCTTTTTTATTTTACTAATTTCAATTCATAAAATGCATTTAAAACTATATAAATTTATTTGAGGACTAAAATATGAAGTTCAAGAATGCTTCCTAGATATACGGGTACTAATTACATTATTTTATTTTGAATATTTTTTTTAATGTAATGAAATGATTTTGATTGATTAGGAAAAGCAGATTCATTTTAAGAAAAAATTGTTCCTTCACTACAAAAGTATAAAAAATATACAACTGTAGTTGTATTCACTACATTGAAACTATAATTATAATTATTATATTATAATTATAATAATAATAATTATATGAATAATATTAAACATAATATTATGATAATTGTTATAATAAATAATGTACAAAGACTAATATACAATATTTATTTGTAATAATAACACATCAAATTTGTTTTTTTTTTTAGGATTGATTTGGAAATGCCCCGTTTCCTTAAGTACTGTTTGCTATGCTATTTATTTACACTTTTAGCAGTATATTTAATATTCGTCGCAGTTCTAATATATGCCCGATATCAACTCTCACAGCTAGAAGATTCAGAAATGACATAATTTGATATGAACAACATAATATTTTAGCTTTTAATTTACAGCATAGTAATTCTGATCTTAATGAATGTATGTAAAATAATGTATTTTGATCTTGATGATTGTTGTAAAAAATGTTTAAATAAACAAGTATCTATCACCCCACATAATTGTACTGGTCATATGTAAAAGATAAAAAAAACTTTCTTGTATATTAGATATTTTAATGAACACATTTTACAAATGTATATTATATATATACTTAAAAAAAGTTTGAGTCTTATATTAAAAAATTATACCTATATTTTATAAATAGCTACACATTATATCTATGAGGCAATATGCACACAACTTTCACTTGGAAGTAAAAATACATTAAACTAGCGTTGTCAAAATTTCTCATTCACAAATCAATCTTATTTCATCAAGAAAAAAACATTGTTTATTTACTTAAAAAAATGTAAGTATAAGTAATATTTTTTTCAAATTAAAAATCATTCAATCGAAAACAAAATTTGTCAATACATACAATATAAAATAAGATTTTGAATTCATTATAATGCTAATATTAAATCCTTTCTTTGAACTTTGTATATGGAACTAATAATTATAAAAATATATGTTTTATATATCGTATTGCTGCTTCAAGCTAAAGGAGTATAGAAACACTAATGTTCGGAAATAAATATTTCTATCGTCATAATTTTATTTAAGCAAAATTTCTATATCAAACTTAAAAACTTTTGCTTTCATATTAAATAATAATAATAATATGTGAATCACAATATTAATAAAGCTCAAACATAATGTAATGTTTGAAATAAACATTCTAAAATACATACCATTATGTATATATAGATACACATATAAATATGGATGCATAATCAAAATTTGGAGAGAAGTTTGAAAAAATTATTCATCATAGACATCATAAATCTCATCATCAGAGACATGGCCCCGATTCAATTGAATAAAATGATCCCAATCCGTGATGCTCTCTAAAGAAATTTCAGTATTTAAAGTGTATTGTACTCGCATGTTCCAACCTAAAAATAAAAAATGAAACCATTACTACAAATTTTAACTTCATTACCATTTCAAAAACATTCACAATTCACAAAATGAAACAACTTACCAATATTATCTTGCACCACATTATCTAGAATCTTTGAAGCCTGTCGCCTATTAGGTCTCCACATCTGTGGGCTATCTTTATCAGGACACAAAATTCTTAAAGATGTGTGGCTAATGACAGCATAATATCCTGTTGTAGGATCCCATTGAAATAAACAAGAGGCTTCATAATGTTTGCGGTGTGTAAAACAATCACCAGCAATACATTGATCACAGCGCAATACTGATAATGGTCTCCTATATATAGCAGGAATAGCTACTACATGTAGTAATAATATGCATGTGATGCCACTAATTGGAGAAACCTATAAATGGTTATACTTTTTAATATTACATAATATAATCGTAATGTGCAATTAAAAAAATAAATATTTTGTATTCAAACTATGAATCCATACATATACAAATATTATTATTACCTTTAAAATTTCACTGTACCAATCTTGAATGCACTTAAAATATTTCTTTTCCTTCTCACATAGTTTGCAGGAAACCAAGTAACTAAAAGTCTCCAGATCAAAGGATTGTTGAGTGATAACAACAATAGGTTCTTTCTTGATCAAGTCATTGGATTCTTCTTGTGATACGGCTTGGAAATCATTGAGAGAGAGCGGCAAATATACATGAAAAGTGGCAGGTAAACTTTCACCTACAGTGGCTAAAGTTAAAACAGTACGTAGTGTAAGTAATTAATTGGACTTGCTATATTTTCAAAACCAATACCTAATTATCAAACATTTATGAAATCATATATATTATATTATTTATTTATTTATTTAAGCCACTAAGGTTGTTACACCTAATATTAAAATATTTTAAACTCTTAAAAATGCTGAATTATTTATTTAAATTGAACTACTAATCAATGCATAAACCTTTAAATTTACCAGAAATTTCATCTTCTTCACCCGAAGTTTGTCTTTCAGAAACATCTGCCTTATTTTCAACAAAATATCTTATATGTGTAATCGAGCATTTGTAAGAATCTTCATCTTCTAAGACCAGCAATGATTTTCTTTTAAAACAAGGTGGTGAATTTACAATATATTCAGGTAAAACCAAACTTGACTTACTATCTGAGCTATTACTTAATTTCTCATTGAAATCTTTATTCTGTTTAGCATCTCTATCATTTAAAATATTCAATGTCTGAGATCGCTGATAATTAGAATTTGTTGTTTCATGCAGAACTTTATTTGTGTTAGCCCCTAGTTTCATGTACTTATTCCATTTTAAACCAAAGTAATCACCAAGTGTATCCTCATGATATTCATACCTCCTATCAGCCAACCTACGTTTCCGAAATATTCCAATTTTTTCACAATTCTCAACCTCTTCAACAAATTCATAAGTTTTATCAGCTTTCTGATTATTCTTTGATTCTATAACATTAGGGATGATTTTATTATCACTTTGTTTAATAGTTTCCTCTGGTCCTCGAAGAGTTTCATCCAAAGATATATTCAATAAATCACTAACACTACACTCATTCTCATCTTTAGAACTGCCAGCAGTTGAATTTTGTTCACAATAAGTTCTTTCATTAGATTTTCCCATAGTGAGAGATTGACAAGTCAATAATTGCACATCCAAAACATGCATGAGTGCACCTGTGCTCACAACTATTTGACCAGGACGCCTCATATTCACATGAGGTTTAAAGATAGGTTCAAAAGACCCACAATCATATTCAGTATGCGCCAAAATTTTGTGTCTAGTACATAAAGAACGACCTTCAAGACCTAAAATATATAATTATTTAAAACCAAACATGCTTTAATAACACGATCAAACTATTATTTTGTTCTAAAATGTGTGTTGACTTTTTATTAGCTTTCTTAATAAAGTAAAACTGTTATAAAATAATATGTACAGTCTAATATTATAAAAAAAATGTATTGATAAAATACCTTTATTGGATGTGGATTCCTTTTTGCATGAAGAACATCCTACAGAAGGTACTGAAACCCATGTTATGTGACCAACATTATCACAGGAGTTAGTCATACAACCATGGCGACCACAGTCATTATATCTACAATAGAAATGATTTATTGCAATTGGTTATAGTATGATTCAACAAATAATGATTGTCTTACCCGTGAACTACAAGAAGCCAAGGCATAGATTTCCATTGTACCATTGTAACATGCTGATAATGACCAAATGCATTAGAGGCAAATAAAGGAACTGAATGAACTATATAACAAGGATTATGGGGCCTAAAACCCCAGAAATATAACCTGGAAACAGATAAAACAATATTCTCATTAAATTAACCATTTAGAGTATTAATATTTTGCTCATATTTTCATAATCGTAATTTGATGTCTGATGTACTATGTATTTAGTAGAAATTTGATAGATTACAAATAGTAATACAAATATACAACTATGAAAATAATTGAGAAAAACTTATTCTTTAAATACAAGATAATCTTATTAAACGATTCTTATTTATGTATAAGATGAATCGATAAATAATAAAAATAAAAATTCTCTCTTATTTTACCTGTATTCTAATTTATCAGTCAAAAAAACATTTTCTTCACTATCCGCAGGAGTCCATACTTCAGTATAACTTAATAAAAATTGACCACATGCTGTTAAACCCATATAAACATGATTGCTAAAATTTGAATAAAAATTTAATTAAAACAATATATAATTATTTATAAAAGTAATATTATGTAATAATCTCATACTCTAATATTTCTGTTGGCAATATTTCCGTTTTGAGACAAAACCTCAGATGATCAGGAATTTCCATGAATGGCGCTTCATACTTTACTCCTCTGTGCACTGAAAATTCTCCAAACATCTAAAATGAAAATAATGCTTTTAAACAGGTCTATGCTAAAGATTTGATATGATATAAATATTTAATGTTTTATGCATATGCTCCAATGTGAATACAAATATAAAATATGAAAAAAAAATTACATGTTAATATAATTTTGTTATTTAACCTATTAATCTAAAAGATTCTAGGCTCTATATCAACAAAGAAATAATTATTAACAGTTCATGCAATATAGTATAAATAAATCTAATAATTGTAAACTGATATAAATTTGAAAATTATTATTAATATGATAATTGTCAACTATTTATATATACAAATACTTTTACTATTAAATGAGACATGCCATAAAATTTACCTGTCTATTCATTATTTTATTGATAATATTATGACTTTTCTTTTTCTTAGATTTTTGTTGGTCAGAAATAACATTGTTTTTCCTGTTTGTCTTGCAAGGTAAAGGCTTCTTATTTATATTAATATCCCTAGCTATAAAATCCCATAGTTCTTGAAATTTTAATGCATCTCTGTTCATCTTCACGATATTGCTATCCTTGCTATCTATAATCCTTGACGAATATCTTCTAAGGATATGATGCTTAAAATGACATTTGTGTAGAAATAGTAAATCAAAACCTAGCCTGAAATTCTTTCCATCAAATATCCATTTAGGCTTTATATGGCACTTGAAAAATGCTAAATTTAGAAACAAAGGTGAGTTTGCGGTGAAAATCCAGGAGCAAATGATATTGCAAAACTACCCTTGCAAAAGGATACATGATAGAACTACCATTTGTAATCTTTACAACTTCAGATGAGATGATAAACATAGAAACAAAGTGAATGGACGATCTTTGACAACTTCGTATAGATGGCGCACCTGTATGATTGGGGGTGAAACCCGGTTAGAAATAATAACAAAATTGTTATTGTTTTGAATTTACACAAAGATAAAGTAGAGTATACACGTGTGCAAATTATAATATTAAAAATGTACACGTGCGCAAATTATATTATTAATCACAATTTAAAAAGTTTATTATATTTTTTGCAACTTATATCAATAGACATATTTAAATACTACAAAAACTATTTTTCATAATAAATTGGTATATATTTCCACCAATAAATTCTAATACTAAATAATTATTGCAATAAAGACTGAATATTTATTTAATATCAGATTTATTTGTGTTTTTACACATTTGCATTTGTTCATTTTATATATACAAATTTTAATAACAAATATAATCAAATAGCAAACGATAAAATATAAAACTTATTTATAAAAAATGCTTTTATATGGATAAAAATATGTTTTTCCTATACAAAATATAGGCAATGATGACCCACAATCCCGTGTTCCAAAGAGCTTCTATTGTCAAAATATAATGCGTATTCATATTTCCTATTTTCCAATGAAATGGAAAAAGCGCATGAGCAATAGAATGTCCGACATACATAATAGTAGAATTCATTCCTGGTTTTAGAAATGGGTTTCCTCCCCAAATTAATAAGACATCAATTAAAAGATAGCAAGTAGAAAGCAGGAAAAAGGCAAAGCAGGCAGTTATAAACACAAATGATAATGACCTGAAATTGAATGCATATTGTATTGTTTATATTACATATATATATATATATATATATATATATATATATATATATATCTTACCAAAGGTTTTTATTCACTGGAATTAAGCCTTCTTCTTTAGAAAATCCACAAAGAATACCACCAATTAATCCTGAGACCACACTCCATATGATCCAACGTAAAATTCTATCTTTCCATAACTTATGAAAAACAATTATAGTACCAGCATGCACTCCCAAGAAAACTTGCAATATAGAAGTTAAACATCCTGAAAATAATATTGATATTGTTATGTATATGTATGATTATGATATTTATGCACCTTCTATTAAAAATACCTAATAATCCTTCAGGATCAAATGGTCCAGATAAATAGACTTTGTTAGATGTAGGATGCTGATACATATGCTGACCTAAAATTTGTCTATCAATATATCCTACAGCTCCTCCAACACAGTTGAAATTTGAGCCATTACTTTCTATCCCACCAGGTCCTAAATACCCCCTTCAATAAAAGATATTAAAGCAGGTGCTAAGTGATTTCTCAAAACCTATTACATTTTACTTACTTGGGGCAGTTGGGTACTTCATAAAGATATACAAGGCAGCAATATGTTATACTATAGGAAAGATTACTAGCCATTGTGGTAATATACATATAAATCAGGAATAAGATTTAAAACCCTGCTTGTATAAACATTACTATGCCTTTTGAACATTAAAGCTGCTACTGAAGCAACTACAAAGTAAGATATTCCAAATCTTTGTAGAACTCCCATAACTCGAATCAATGTCAAATTATTCTGCCCTCCAGAAGTGTTAAGCATAACTCCTAAGAAAAATAGGATCAAGGAACGCTACAAATAATTTTAACAGAATTGGTGACAAATTATTTCATTCATTAATTTCTGCATAATGGTAAAAACTTACACGCAGTATATTTAATAAAATGTTTTTGCGAGGAGTATTTTTTCGTAGCTGTGATAGTATGGAAATTGGAATACAAACACCCATTATCCATAAAAAGAATGGAAAAACAAGATCTGCTACATGAAGCCCATTCCAAGTAGCGTGTTCTATCCACCAATAATGACCGCCACCACTATTAACAAATATCATTAACACGATACTTATTCTGCAAAATTAAATAGTTTAATAAATTAATTCACACCCAAATATTGAACTTGTCAATTATCCAAACAATTACCCTCGAAAAGTATCTAGAGATTTCACTCGCTTTTTTTCTTTTTCTACTCCACCATCCAATTGAGGAACATTTCTTCGATATTTTTTCCATAATATTCCAGACAAATTAATTAGGGTCAATAAAATCACAAGTGAAAATAAAATTACAATCAGTGCTTGAACGAAAAAAAAGTACATTATATACTATGATAAGATTTAAATAATTAAATAATGCACATGTTTTGAAATGCTTACGGTAATAAATATTAACTGCTTCCTTAGCTGTTGTAAATAAACATTTATCTTCTGCAATTAACAAATTGTATACTCCAAATTCACCTACATCAGGCGATACTCTGCATATGATTGCTCTAAAAAATACAGTAGGAAGATTTATTTCAGAACAGTAAGTTCAAACAAACGATTTGATTCATCTGTGTTTTTTTTAAATATACTGATTGATTATGAAGTTTTAATTCAAAAAACTTGTACGTTGTTATTTTAGAGTTAGAGAGATTTTAGGCAATGCTCTTACTCGTCTTGCTTGGCTTGAAATTGCTGTTTCCTAAAAGTATTTATTTTGACCAGAATATTTCCATTAGCAGCTAAGGATGTTAAATTGGTAAATGGACACTAAAAATAAATTACGGTAATTATAAACATTTTTTTAGTGAGTAGAAGATCATTGAATAATAAATATTACATTATAACAATCTTCAGAAAGATGCTCTACATCAACTTTTCTGCCAAGTTTTGAAGTAATATTCAGATAAGCCTCATCAACTTTTAGTTCAGTTAAGTCAAGTTTTTCAAATATTTCTTGACCAGGATTTTCAAACCAAGACATGACTACGTTTATATATTTTTCAATTTGTATATTTCTTTCAACGTTTCGTTTTTCAAGAAAAGTAAATACAAACAGCTGTCAAATGGCTGTCAAGCTTTCTCTTATCACAACACTGTCAGTTATAAATT